>NC_049201.1:3515070-3522570 GCF_013347855.1 Anguilla anguilla
ATAATTTATCCTTTAAGTTTTGTTCTTTTTTTATTAAGGGCATCTGTTCCTCCGCGCCATTGGCTGCTGTGACGAATGGCACGGGTGATCAGGCGGGCGTCAGCGTAGCATAACGGCTCAGAGGTGGTATTGCAAGGGCACTTAAAACTATAACTGTTTCAGAAACTTCTAGTCAAATCAAATCAAATCGAAATGTATTTATGCTCTGGCACTCTCCAGGAAGACTTGTCACAGCATCTCGGGCCCGAACTGTCATAACAGCGGGCCAGAGGCGAAAGGCTGAAAAGGAAGAAATCTTGGGAAGAACCAGCCCCCGAAAAAACTGGAGCCCATCCTCCATTGCTAAATAAATACTCAGCTGTATAAACGGACTGTGTGCAGAATTATATAAACTGTGTTTGTCTCTCTGGAGGGAGTGCCTGCACAACGGATGAATGATTCTTGTTTGTGCTGCCTCCCTCCCCCCTCCGCCCCCCCCAATAATGGAATAAACTTCCAAGGATGTCAGGATGCTAGATTCATAAAAGAATTCAGACTTTTTGATTCACCTCCCTCTCCCACCCCACTAACACTCTTTACCTTTAGTGCAGATAATGGATGGATGGATAATGGATAGTGCTCTAATGGTTTTTTTTTTTTAAAACGGCCTTATCTTTTTCTTCCAAGGATGGGTGTACTCTGTATGCAGGGTTTGTATTTTAAGTCAATGTGCATAAGTGCTTTAGACACATTCCACACCCCCCCCCTCCCCCCCCCCCCCCCTCCCCCCCCCCCCCCCCCCCCCCCCTTACATTTCCACGTAGTACCCCTCCACGCAGGAGGCCCCGTCGGCGCTGGGTGGGGTCCAGGTGAGGAAGACGTAGTCCCGGTTCACATCGCTGCACTTCACCCCCAGGGGGGACGCGGGGGCACCCACAACCGTAGACGTCCCATCTGAGAAGAGGGGGGGGGGGGGGTACGGGGAAGAGGGGAGTTTTAGAGGTGAACGGACTGGAATGAAACTACACAGTCGTATGGACAACAATGACGGTTCCAGATGGACCCCCCCCCCCCCCCCCCCCCCCGAAACCGCACCCCTCCGAATCTGGTAAACAGCGCCAATCCCGACTGAGTGAATTTGTTTCTTCCTGTCTGTTACCAGGGAGATTTTCCTTGCCACTTTTGCCTCAGGCTTGCTCCTGTGGGGGTTTAGGCCAGGGTTGTCTGTGAAGCGTGCTGTGACTATTGTTTGTGAAATGTGTATATATAAATAAATGTGCTATATGTGCTGTATGAATAAATATGGATTTTTATTTTTTTGATTTGATTTGCCGAGTGGATTTAGTTGAGGTAGATTTGAAAATGAAAGTATGAAAAAAGTTTATGACCCAATGAATTGTGTCCACCCCCCACATCCTCAATCCAGCCCTGTCTTCAGACCATTGAGCAAGTGAAAGCATGTCAATACTTCTTGTTATGGTGTTAATGCTGGCTGATGAACCAGCACACCGGTGCTCTACTGCCACCTACAGGGCTGGAGTAGATCTGGCGTCCTGGCTCTGCAGTTCTGTCAAATTTTCAGGACGAAATAAAAACTGTACAAACCATATTTTCTTATAATTTTTATGCCTTAACTATCCAGCCAGGCTCTAGATGAGGTGTTCCTTAAAATTGGCGAGAAGTTGTTGAAGAATCTACGACAAGACAGCCCATTATTCCAGCTTTCTCCCTGCACTAGCAAATACTGAGTCACAGCAAGAGGATGTTCAACTGGCGCTAAGCTAATGGGACTCCTCCTGCTAACAAGGCGATTACGCGCAGTTATAAATGCCTATTGAATCATGAATAATTGCACGGCGCATTAAAATCATCTTTAAAAAAATGCATAGTCTCTAGTTAACCTGCCCTATTAAAAGATGACAAAACGTTTTTTTTTTTTTTATGGAAACGGGTCTGGGTGGCCATGAATTCTATTATAGTTGTGAATAATAACTTCTTATACTGTTATCGTATTACTGTATACTAAAACTGCTAATTATATAGTATTTAGGAAGTGGGCACTGTATGAACTACTTTTTAACGTGAGGCTACAAAATCAATAATGTGTTCCCTAAACAGGTGCAATATGCTTACGAATGATTTATTAAGCGATCATAACTGCACTTCATTGTGCAGTTTCTCGGTCAGCCCGCTGTGTTCGGCCACTATTTGTCAGTGTGAAGTTTCTGCCGTCCTAAAATTCAATACTGGGACGTTACCGGCAACCTGAGAAGGGCAGAGACCTCATCGCCCTCAGATTCAAAACAGTGCCTGCGATCCCCCGACACATCCCTCCTTTCTTTAATAAAATTATAATGCAGATTCAGCCTGCATGGGAAATGAAGACTAGGTCGGGAGGGGAGGAGAAAAAAAAAAAACAAAGAACACTGCCAAGTCAGCTGGTCTCCTTAATTATAACTTCTGGCAGGAGCCCCTTTACGAGGTAGGAAATCCAACGCCTGCGTGCCCACTGAGGGTAAGGTATTACTCTGGCGGGTGGAATGCTTGCAGCCTAGGGGACGTTTGAATCTGGCCGCAGGGCTGGGGGGAGGGGGAGGGGAGGGGATTGTTATGGGGAAAGCGAGCTCTGTCCTTGCTGTGATGCACTTAGATCTCACATGATGATGTGGCAACATTCCTACGTGTGAGGTCACAGATACGTGATTGGAATGTTCTCGACCGAACATTCCAATGGTCATGTAACAGTCGCTGCTGGTAACTGAACGACCAGGTGAGGTGAGGTTAATTGTGGAGTCAAAGCCTCAGCAAGTCCCAGTAAATTTTCAGTGAACCGTACATCTAGCCAATCTGTACACTTGTAATGACAGTGTATTGCTTGAAATATTTATTTCTGCTAAATTTACCGGCAGAATTTTTGCTGGTGTTGGGGCAGTCTTTCTAAACAGTGGCCCTGGAGCACCACAGAGTCTGCTGGTTTTTATTGATACTCAGCACCGAATTCATCAAGTATAGCAGCTGAGTGCACAGTTAACTCACCTCACCAAGTTTCTAGGGCAGATTTACTGATTTTAACATAAAAACTATAACCAGCAGATCCTACAGTTTTCTATGAATGGCCCTACAAGTTTCTCGGGCCTGGGTCTCACCCCTGCACATGCTCAGACAGGTCTAACCCCTGCACATGCTCAGATGGGTCTAACCCCTGCACATGCTCAGGCGCGTCTAACCCCTGCACATGCTCAGACGGGTCTAACCCCTGCACATGCTCAGACGGGTCTAACCCCTGCACATACTCAGACGGGTCTAACCCCCTGCACATGCTCAGACGGGTCTAACCCCTGCACATGCTCAGACGGGTCTCACCTCTGACATAGACGTAGGCGCTGTGCTCCTTGACCCCCTGTGAGGTGCGCAGACGGACGGTGTACACGCCCTCCTGCTCCTTGTGCACGCCCTTCAAAGTCAGGGAGGTGAACGTGGAGCCGGTTTGGAGCTCAGTCCTGCTGGATTCCCGGATAAGGACTCCTGGAGTAAAGGTGGGTGAGGGTTGGAGAGAATCGCATCACTAAGAAAATAACAGACAGATGCACACACACACACACACACACACACAATAATGCACTTACAAACACTCGCATGAACACAAACATGCATACAGACACATAAACACACCGTCCAACACACACACACACATATACGTCTATGTTAAGAGGAGACTTAATCATCATTGTTGATAATATCTACTGAGCATACATACATACACACACACAAACACCTAGCATGGACCTGGCTTGTAAATGGTCACACATCACACAGTGGCCACCTCATTTTCACCGATGGCCAGTACTAACAGGCTCCCTGGTGCTAACAGGCCTCACAGTGCTAACAGGCTCCCAGCGCTAACGGGCTCCCTGTCACTAAAAAGTTCCCCGGCCCTAACAGGCTACCCAGTGCTAACGGGCTTCCCTGGCACTAACAGGCTCCCCAGTACTAACAGGCTCCCTGACGCTGACGGTCCTCACAGTGCTAACAGGCTCCCAGCGCTAACGGGCTCCCTGTCGCTAACAAGCTCCCCGGCGCTAATAGGCTACCTAGTGCTAACGGGCTCCCTGTCGCTAACAAGCTCCTTGGCGCTAATAGGCTACCTAGTGCTAACGGGCTTCCCTGGCACTAACGGGCTCCCCAGCGCTAAAGGGGCTTCCCCAGCGCTAACGGGCTCCCAGCGCTAACGGGCTTCCAGAGCTAATGGGCTCCACTGGTGCTAACGGGCTTCCCTGGCGCTCACCGTCCCTGTACCAGGCCACGTCCTGCTGGAAGGGCAGGAGGGGGGAGGAGAACCCGCAGCGCAGGGTGATGGACTCCCCCTCCCGGGCGAAAGAGGGCGGGAAGGCGGACTCAAACAGGGCCTCCTGCTCCGGAACCGGGCCTGGACGGGAGGAGAAGACCGGTGACGCCACGCCCTGTTCCGCACAGGTAATAACTCACCTGTATGAACTACAGATGCTAGGGAACACTGTAGCACACCAATGGCTGGGATTCAGTCTACTTTAATCAATAGTTTTTCACTTGTATTCATTCTTAGGTCCTTTCTGTTCCTGTAGAGAAGGGATGCAAGAATGACTAGCATACAGTGGAGTCTAACATACCACTCTTCCACCTCAAACTCATAACTTACATAACTTGATTTGTAACTCACTTGTACATTGCACTTTAACATACACAGTTATTTTAAAATATATTTTTATTGACTGATTTTCAGCTTTGTTGCTTGGGAAAGAAAAAAACTGTGAACTCTGAAGCTGAAGGTGGTTTTAATTAAATGATTTTGAGAATCTTGTTCAAAGTACAAGGGTAAAAAAAAAAACAGAACAAAATGGCCTTTTTCAAAAACGGAGCTCACAATGTGGCATTATGTGGCGAGATGTGGGGGGAGGGGCTGTGGCTTAAGACGGAAATGAGCAGGGGGGGTGGAGGCTGACATTTTCACAAGCAACCTGTTCTAGACAAGCTATTTGTTGCGGCAGTAGAGCACAGTGTATTTGTCAGAATTCACAAAAGAAGATTTGTGGGGCAGAAAAAAGAAACAAGACTTTTGAATTCAAAACACAAACAATGGAGATTATGATGATTATGGATATGATCCTCCCAGAACTAACAGGCCTGAGAAACAGAAAGCGACTTAATTACTACCCATTATTGCCTATATCATTGACTTTGATTTATATCCACATCTACTCATTTACAGCAATGCTCTGTTGTGTAAATGCGTATTTAAGTGTACAAAAATAGTTATTTTTATATGGTAGTGTTTGGATATATTTACAGTATTTCACTGATTTAGTGTTGTTGAATAACAGTAAAAACTCATTATTTAATGACCACCCATATAGTAACAGCTGTTCTACAATTAAATAATGGAATTAATGCAGGTTTTTTCCATTCACTAAATGGTTTTTCACTGGAAAAATCGCAAAAGACAAAAAGAAAGAATACACATGCTACAGAATTCAATGGGCTTGTCCTGTGTGTCCATGCAGGAAGAAGCAAGGACTTCAAAAGGGAAGAGAAGAAGAGATGAGTACTGATTGGCCATGAGCAAGTACTCAAAGGGAAGAGAAGAAGAAGAGATGACTACTGATTGGCCATGAGCAGGTACTCAAAGGGAAGAGAAGAAGAAGAGATGACTACTGATTGGTCGGAAAGGAGCAGGTACTCACTTCGCCTCCAGGAACACTCCAATCCAGCTTCTAAACCCTGATAGGCTGAAATTGACAGGAGGGGAGGGGAGGGGAGGAAGTGGTGGGGGGGGGGGGGGGGTGTAGAGGTGGGAAGGGGCGGAAGAGAGAGCATTCATCAAACCTCTGTCAGATCCCTCACAACCTGCCCGCATCAAATATTCCCCTCCGTCTATTTCTATAACATGAGACGAGAACTGGATGACGTTACCACCCACACTCCACACCACCTCCACACACACCACACACACGCACACACGCACGCACGCGCACGCACGCACGCACGCACACACGCACGCACGCACGCACGCACGCACGCACGCACGCACGCACGCACACACACACACCCCACCACCTCCACGCACACACACACACACACACGCACGCACACACACCCTCCCCCCCACAACATGCATACATCAACACACACATACACATACATCCATACACTACACACATACCCACACACACAGAGACACACACACACACACACACACAGACAGACAGACACACACACACACTCTAAATAAATATAACCCAACAGGGCTTCCAGTGGTGGCTGGGGGTGGGGGGGTGTGACTTATTGGCAGAGAAGAGGCGGGTTTGGTCAGACCACCTCTCTCAAAACAAGCCCAATTTTACAGGGGGGGGGGGGGGGGGGTTGTCACAAATGGCGCCCACAGATATGCAGAATTTGGGCCAATGTTGCTTTAGATGAGTGAAATACGTGAGAGCTTACAGGTAGAGCATTAACAAAGAGAGAGAACAGAGTAAACTGTGTATCTTACCGTTCACCAGCAGCGTGGCGAAGGTGGTGGCTTCGCCCAGAGTGCTCTGGGCCACAGCCTTGTACTCCCCCGCGTCTTCAGCCGAACACCTGAGAACAAAAAACGCAGCGAAACGCGAGCGTGAGAACTGCCCGCTCGTCCAGGTAACCAGGCAACAGCCATCAGTCAGCTAGTCAAGAAGGTGCTTTCATTCAAAAAATGGGAAAGGGGTAAAGCAGGAAACGGGAGGGTGGGGTGGATCGCACGGAGAGGGCGGGGGGATTACGCGGCGAGTACCGTGGTGTCGAAAGCGTTGACGAACTGTAGTGTCAAAAATTCAACAAAAACAAAACAACGTTTTAAGGCAACACGACCCTTTTTAATGTCAGTGTGGTTTTAAAGAAGCTTGTTTACTAAAGTGTGCCTCAGAAGCATCATAACCTTCTGCCTAATTTTAGAAAACAGTCGCAAGACAAAATAACAAACAGGAAAGGGCTATTTTGACTGTGACTAATAACTGGCACAAACCAAGTTACAGTGGCTGCAGTGTATCGAAAGCTGCCGTGCAGTAAGATCAGACAAACGCTGGGTGATGTTAGCTACCCGCTACATGCCAGACTATGCAATTAGAGTCAACGGGGGGAGCAGCAGACACACCTGCAAAATAAAACAAGGTGATATACAGTAGGGACTCATTCAGTTCTGAGACCAGAAGATTTACAATGGGAGTTAAGTTAATGTAAGTTTTCTAAATGTTAGTTTTTTTTTTTGGATTGAATATTGCAACAATTTTTAAGGCATGGAGACACAAATTTTTTTTTTCCTAACTAGAAAAATAAGGTTTTATTTGGATTTAATCTTTAATGTTGTATAAAGTGCCCTTTAGTACACTTTAGGGTTTTGTCTGTAATGAAGAGAGCCGGCTGTTGGCATTAAGACGACACAGACACTCTATGCAGACGTTAAAAAGGCCTCATCCATCCCTGGGCCAAACAATTCCAATTCCAGAAAGATTATTT
>NC_049201.1:3530070-3545070 GCF_013347855.1 Anguilla anguilla
CATTCTGCCCAAGCTGCTCTATTTGTCCCAAGAAGCCGAAGATAAGCAGAGACAATGTGCATATAAAATATGTGCATTTGCATGTATGTATTTCACATGCAATACACAGAACAGTGTTTTTTCTTCTTCACTGAACACGTGGCCCGAGAAACATCTAACCTACCCTTCTTAGGCTGTAAATGAGAATTTCCTCTCGAAAACTTTTACCTGGTTAAATAAATGCATATTTTAGTCCTCAAGATCAAAGTCACTGTGGGCACCCAAAAACCGCAGTAATCAGCCGCGTGCCATCAAAGGAACAAGCGGAGAGCTTATTGGCACCAGGGGTTTAAGCGAACAAACAACAGGTGTCAAATTTTATCTGAAAGAGAGCCGGTGTGTGTGCACTAAATCAGGGATTGATTGAAAATAAAACGGCTTTTAATGAACTGAAGAAGGAGTTGAGTTCATAAAAAGAAGGCGGGATCGCGGCTGTCCGTGTCCCCGGCAGGGCTCCTGCGCAGTGACTGCGCAGTGGAGGCAGCTGGAGGCAGGCCGCAGATGCGCAGGCATGCGCAGTTGCATGCGCAGTCGCCTGCGCCCTCCAGAATATATGGAGCGTGCTGCATTGATGGCTGTGAGTAACTTGCCATTTCAAAAACTGGGGGAAGAAGTCAAAATGAGGGATAAAACTGAGTCCAAGTCCAAGTGAGGCTTTGAAATGATATGTTTCTGTGACATGCCCTGTACTCTGCCTCAAGTGTAGGCCCTCCCCAAATACCCTTGTGCTACACATACACACACACATAGCCACACTCTCTCACACACACACATGCATACACACACTCCCAAACACCCTCCCCCCCCCCCCCCCTCCACACCACACACACACACACCATCTGGGCTCTGCATTGTCACTTTGCTCTGAAATCAGACAGGACCCCCCCCCCCCCCCCAGGGTGGGGCTCCCCGCTGAGCTCAAAGCCACTCTCATCTCCTGACCACCGGCCAGCTTTGCCCCCCCCCCCCCCCCCCCCCCCCCCCCCCCCCCCCGCCACCCCCCCCCCCCCCCCAGCCGGACAGCCCCAGCCCCAGTCCCCAGGGAGCGAGGCTGAAAGGCAGCCGTTTAAAACCAGCCTACCGCGAAGAACGCCATTACACAAGAACCCCACTTATGTGTTTCCCGGCGCTGTTTTTATTCCCCCTATAAATGCCTTCCTGTCTGACCCCCCCCGAGTGCTTTTTCAAAACCTTTATAGAGAGAGAGAGAGCGAGAGAGCGAGAGAGAGAGAGAGAGAGAGAGGGAGAGAGAGAGAAACGAGGCACAATCTATCACATCTCAGGCTTTGGTCAAAATCCGGTGGGATTAGCGGATAACGGCCTTGATATCCAAAACCGAAAGTTTTGATCCAAAATGAAAAGTCATCCAAGGTGTCCTCTAACAGAGAGCCATCCAAAGTACCTCCCCCCCCCGTTTCCCCATGTCCCAACAAGGCCACTGTGGCCAGATCTGTACCCCTTAAATAGTTACAGTCATTATCTATTTTTACAGCACGTTTAATACATTGGGTTCAAAGTGCCATCCAGATACGATTATAAACAAGAAACATCCCCTCACCACAAATGGAAAATATAGCATGGCATTGTATAGAAGTGGAACTTTCAGAAAATGTAATGCTAAATATATTCAACAGCTGTTTTTTTGGCAACAAAAAACAAACAACAACAAAATGTGGCAAGAGGCAGTTTGAAAATCCATACACAATATATCTGATTTCTAGATTTTTTCACTATATTGCATTTCCGTAAGAACAATGAGATTAGTATATTCGAAGCCTGAGAAATACTGTAAAACAATATAAAAACTGAATAAGTAGTGATTGTATTAAAACACATCACAAGAAAACATAAAAATGTAATAATTTCTATAAAATTTGAAAATATAAAATAAAATAAAACAAAAACAATAATGACTGAATATGTCATTAAAAATTAAATAAATTAAAATTGTTCTTATAAATGAGTTTATTTCCTCAGCTTGAGAGACTTTCTTCTCCCAGAAACACCCGTCTCTCTTTCCGCCCATCTTTCTCCTTCTCTCCGAAGGGCCGTAATTTTTGGGGGAATAAACGCGCTTTGTTGGAAGAAGGGCCTTGTTATTGTCTGGCACTAAAGGAATTATCCCTCACAAAAAAAAAAAAAACCTCTCACAGGTCAGGCGATGCGTTTGTGTCACGGGTAAAGGTGTTACCCGCAGACTCTCGATCAGGGAGGACGGCCGCACCCCCGCTATAAATGTGCGCAGGTGTGAGTTATGGGGGGGGGGAAGGGGGGGGGGAGAGGGGAGAGGGGGGTGTGGGACGTGAGGCTCCATCATGCCCCAGCCTGTTAAATGTCAGCCAGGAGAGGGATCAGCTTCTGTTGGTTTGAAAAGCTCCCTGCCGGAGGCCGAGCCAGGAAATCATGACAGGGGCTGCGGGACTGGGCAACGGTGTGTCTTAAAGCTCACGGCCATTAAAGCACACAACCCACAGCCACAACGACAATTACAACGACAACGACCACAGTCAGAACAACAACGACAATAACAATGACCACAGCAATAATAATAATAACCACAATAACAACCGCTGCAACTACGGCAACAACAACAACCACGGCAGTAACAACAACCACAGCAGCAACAACAACCACAGAAATGACAACAACAACCACTGAAATAATAACCACGACAACCACCGCAGCAACTACGGCAACAACAGCACCCACAGCAGTAACAACAACCACAAAAATAACAACAACCACAGCAATAACAACAACAACCACAGAAATAATAATAACAAAGAAACATTGGACAGTCAAAAGTACATTTAAAATGACGCTGTCCTGTCAATATCCAGGACAGACCCAGGGAAGGTCTGTGTTGTAGGAACAGACAGAATAAATGCTCAGGTGGGGGAAAAGTGCCTCAATCACAACCCCGCACCCCTGCCACTCTCCCATAATTCATTGCAAGACACACAGAGAGAAAGGGTTCCCCTGGAGCTCTGAAGCTTTTGAAATGATGCTGAAGCAATTACGTTATTTTTTATTATTATTAAAAAAGAGAGAAAGGAAAGCAGAGGAAAGATGGAGTTTTTGATGTTTTTGTTTAACAAGGGGCTCAGAAAAGCGCTTTCCTCGGTGAACAGCTGCTGTGCAGTGTGGAGAAAAACAAACTGATTCGTTTTCTGATCTCTTTTTCAAATAAATATTTGAAACAATTTTTTCCCTTCAGAAACCAGCGAAATTCCTACAGGTTGCTGATGATCTCGTGACAAATAGGATACGCATCCTTTTTTGATTCAATATTCAGGAAATCATTTCTGAGCCTTCAGAATATTCTTTCGTGCGATTGCACATTTAGTTGAGTCACATACCGGGAGCGTAGCCACCGCCACCAAACTGCTGTTTGAAAGACCCTCCCTGCTGGGGGAATGTTACCAGCCAATCATGAGGCCTCTTGTGGGTGGGCCTACCCAGCGTCATTAGGGTTCGAGGCAACACGGCACATGGGTGCGTCGCTTTGCAGTAAAACAGTGCCTTAGCCAGATGCGCCACCCGACAACTCGAGATTTAGCCTTCTGCCAGCACAGCTCCGTGGCACAGAACGCAGCTCGACTCCCACGTGCCCGGGCAAGACGTGGCAGCTCTGACAGCTGCGGGAATCCACAAGAGCAGTAAAGCATCAGGACCCTGGGGAGATCACAGGTGCTCAACTGACCAGAAGGGGGCAGTGCTACACGATGTACAGTATGTGCCAAATGAGAGATCCTGTATGCACCAAACTAAGATCCTATATGTGCAAACTGCAACCCGCCCTCCCTGGGCAATGTTATGGTCACAAAATGGCCGCCCTGGTGGGTGACTGGCCACAGCCAGTACTGGAATGGTCCCGAATGAGCTATCAGACTGTGGGACTCATCCCGACGGCATAAAAATGCCTTAACGGAATGAGCCACCCAGCATCACCCAGAAAAATATACTTGACTGATCTGACAATCCACTGATTTTGATCAATTATTTGACAGTGCAAGGCGGCTCTGCCCTTCAACAAAGGCTTCCATGAAAAAAAAAACCCTGGACTACCGCCACGGGTCATCGCCGCGGCGACCGTCGGTAACGTACCATGTCCTGTGACGCGGTCCCGTGCCGAAGTCCAGGAGCTCCTTGGCAGAAATGAGGTCACCGGGGATGATGGGATAGTATTCCGAGTAGGAGGCCTCTTCATCACTGTCAGGGAAGGACATGAACAACAAATGACTAAAACACACACAGAGCAAATCTCATCGGGGCTGACGGGCTGGCTAGAGGAACCTGAGCAGGCAGGATACCCACCCATGGATTCATCACCCTAGCAAAGTCCCATTGCAATTAAATCTGCCTTACAAAACCTGCTGAGAGTAATCCAGGGATTTAATCAGAGCTGATTCTATGTGGGTGTAATGAATTCGAGGTTCAGGAAATTCAAAATCGACACGCCTCGAAAGTTTGGTTGGGGAGTTTTTGGGGCGCCAGTGAACGGGAGGATGCTCAGCAATACTCAAGCGCACCAGTAGGGGGAGTGATGCGTTCACAACGCAACGTCTGCTGCCCCGTCTCCAGATACCTCTGTGGCCAACTGTTTATGAACTGTGTTTCACCCTAGTGCCTATTCCGTGCAATGTGCAGTAATTGTGCAGGCTCACTGTAATGTTTCATGCAAGATTTGTTGACCGCTGTTTTATTCCTAATAGAATATGGAAAATAATTTTGCGTACGCGCGCGCACACACCCAGACACACAGCATTGCCTTCAAATCCAAAGCCATCTACTACCAGATTAAGCTATTTAATATATTCAGTTTTAAGACCATTCAAGGACAGTGCGTGATTTATACTTTTAACTGTTTAATTTATCGTTGACGACTCTCCCCCCACACTAACAGACACAAATCCGTGGGCACTAAAATGCCAAGTGAGACCCAAAGAAAATAACTCAAGCGGACACGCGCGGGTGTGTTGAACCCCCGTGAACAGAAGTCATAGTTCATCCGAAGTGAGGGAGAACAACGCTGGCATTCCAATAAAATTTCAGCGGCTGCCGGGGCGCTGTTCTCGAAAAGCCTGCGCCGGTTCTCATGATTTACAGCGCCGTACAAACTCAGGCTGTAGAGTCGCAAATATATTTTTCAGCAGCTGGCCACACATAAGGCATACGGAATAAACTGTCAGTCTTGTAATTATAGCTTTGCGACTTTTAAAGGTTGGCGTAAAAAAAAAAAAAAAAAAAAAAAATTGATAAAAACCTACCTAAACAAATAAAACATAAATTATAACGGCGAATGTTTAAATAAGGCTACATCTCGGAGCCAACAGCTGCGCCGTATCCGACAGCACAGGATGCAATTGCGTTTCACGCGCTGCGCCCATAGCAGGTGGACGCCGAATGAGAGTTGGACAGGTGATAAGACGAAAAAAAATTAGGCCAGGCGTCAGTCAACCTTAATTACAACAGCAGTATTCTTATCTGCGCCGATGACACCGGGGTAAAACTTTATCACGCTAAGGCAACACGCAGTAGGCCTATAGCCTAATACAAACGAAGCCATGCAGACAGCTTAATTTTACAGCAAACGGACCTTCACAAATTAAGACGTGATAAATGTAAATTTCGCGGCGATAGGCCTTACGGTGTGTTCAACCAGTGCTGTGTTCTGGAGATAGGGATTATCAAACACATGTTTCATCGTGTTTACCAAGCAATAAAACTATATGTAGGGCTATTGCCACACCATAAATGAATGTTTCAAGTTCGTCCTCTTTACGACTTGCACACTGGCGCCGGTGTTGCCCTCGTCTGTCAATTTTAACTTTGATTCCAGTGGGTCGACAGCGAGTCATAAAGTATAGAATGGTCTTTGTTTAAGCGAGCATAACTGTCATAAAAGTGCCATGGTTCGCTTTGATATTTTCTGCCTCGTAATGACTGAACTAATACTGTACTCTGTTGAGCATTTTGCGTTTCTCCCTTTCGCGATGAGTCATGAAGTTATGAAATCCCTTTTCCCTACGAGTTATGAAGTGCGTTCTCGTCTCCGTGTTATTATGTTCTTTAAATGTCTGTTGACTGACATCAACCTGTCCGTTCGCCGTCCCTGATTTTCTATGAGGATCACTAGCCCACCACCGTGTTCTATTCACGTGGGACAAGATCCGGACTTATTGAACTGCTTAACTTTGGACTGTAAGACATTGCAAACAAATATCTGGGTTTTCAAATAAATCTGTGTATTCTATTTAATATAGCATTTTCCATTCCTGGGCCACGTGTTTGTATTGTAATAAATAAAAGCCTTTTGGCAACTAGCCTACCTACAATTTTCTCCTCCCTCCCAATTGGTTTATGACAAGTTTGCACGTTCCCTAATCTTTGCTCCCCGTCTCCGTCAGCTCTGGGGGACTGAAGCGAGGAGTTCAGTTAACAGTTGCAATATCGGTTTGCCGGTTTTCTGTTGAAAGCTTGTTTAGAAAGCAACCTAATTCATCCACCGTTCCCTTCTCCTCCTCTTCCCCTTTCCGATGATGCTGCGTTTATCTACAGAAACAGGACTTCCAAAACCGTACCCCGAGGGACACACCGCGCGCGCGTGAAACGCTGTTTGCGCTTTGGCAAAACTGCGATTCCTGCAGCGCCGTGAGCTTCGACATTTGCAACGGCCTGTGCTCTCGTGTTTTCTTTCGCAAATAAAGACGACGCGCCTCGAGGAATTAATATGCCTTGTTTGGTTAAGGCAAATAAATTAGATTTGCTCTCAGAAGAACAACTAGCACTTTCATTATCTGTAATGTGCTCTGTGGCCGAGTCTGTATCACGAGGTTATATTTGCCTATTTGCCTGCTTAATTGAACGACTGAGGGGAATCAGATGGGGTCCTGGTCGTGGATTTTGTGGACATCTGTGGTCAGCTGGTTACTGAAAGAAATCACCTGTTCCTGGAAGACGATGAGTCTAGATCAGGTGTGTGCAGCTTTTTGACGCGTTCCTACACTTAAATGCTTAATTTGAGTAATTGATTGGCTAAAGAATGTTCACACCTTATTTCCGAGACATAAACTGGCTGCTGAGTAAAAGGAAATCACAAAAAGCAGCAATGATTGGCCTTCCAGGATTTGAGTTTAAGACTCATGGTCCAGAAATAAAGTTTCAGAGGCGAAACTACGACAGAACAAAATCTGTTTCAAAAACAAAATACGTGTGTGTGTTCACGCTAATGTTCATTGTTCTGGAGACAGAAGCTGTGGATCTAAAAGGGGTATGGGGTCTCCTGTGTGTGTGGTGGGGAGGTGGGGGGGCTGGCCGAAATGTCCAGATGTGTGAGCTATATGTATGGTCTGTGTGTGTGTGCGTGCGTGCGTGCGTGTGCGTGCACACATGCGTGTGTGTGTGTATAACATAGGTGTATGCCATTAGCTGGGAACCTGGATGGAGCAGAACAGTTTGCTCTCAGCCCATTATGAGAGAGTAGCTGCCAGTCCTCCCAAAGACCATAATGCCCTGCAAATGTCAATGTGGGATTATCCTGGACAACAGCCTGCAGCACCGTGGTTTAATATTCAGATGTGCTGCGATATTGACGGTCCCGATATTGGCAATTTATCTCAGGGTATTAAATTAGACAAGTCTGCGTTCTGGAACCTGCATGTTGATTAAAGAAGAAAAAAAAATTAGGCCAATTTCATTCAAATGCTCGAAGCTTAGTGGTTTAAATCTGGGTGCTGTAGACCAGCACTGGTGGAGATGGGGGCTGGGGCGGGGAGGGCTGGGAGGTGGGGGGTTCATATCAGTTAGATGGGATATTTACCAATCCTGTGCACTGCTATGACTTTGTAGCAAGAACTCTGGTGCAAAATGGCTGCCGTGTATCATGATTGTCCATCGCAATGAAAACACTGATGTGATGCACTATTAGATAGCACAATACCCAGAGGCACTTTAACCTGTTGAAGAGTTGGGTTTTTGGAATTTTTTTTTCTTCTAAGTCAGTGTTCTAGAACTCTGTGGCGTTTCAATTGCCAGCAGTGATTGTTGCACCGCCAGCATCAGAATGTTCAGTCAAGAGCGTTCTAATCGCATTGTTTGTCATCATCTTGCACCTTAAAGGGCACTCATCACTTCAGAGCCTGTAGGCATATACATATTCCGCACTGTGACCTCACACAGGAACGAAAGGAGGCAAAGAGATGGAAGAGCTTTCCTTCGTATCAAAATGGCTGCCATTTGTAGAGAGACATGACTGAGCTCAGTGTTATATTTCTTATCCTGGGACGTCCTTCATTATTCACCAACAGTTTTTTTTTCAGTTGTGGGGGGGGGGGGGGGGGGGGGGGGCAGGAAAATGAAAATGTCAGGAAAAGCAGAAGTCTTTCTGCTAGTTTGGAAAAAGGGAACTTCTACTAGCACAAAGGAAGTACACAACTGAATAAATATCTCTATGGAGAGTCTGAAGAGCTGGGAGAGTAGTGTGAGGTTTATCCGAGTTTCATCACCTCTTTTTCAGATTTACCCTTCAGATTTCAGCTTTTCCCAGCACACCGGGGCTCATTAAAAAAACGACAGCTGTCGGGGAAGAAGGGGAAAGAACACAAAGTTTTGAAGACGGTAGCCTGGACCGTTTTGGAGACCCGGTTGAATCGTGGACAGAATGACAGAGCGGGCATCCTGGACCGTTTTGGGGACTGAATGACAGAGCGGGCATCCTGGACCGTTTTAGAGGCTTGGTTGATTCGCGAACAAATTTTGCATAACGCCACTGT
This sequence comes from Anguilla anguilla, assembly GCF_013347855.1. NCBI lineage: Eukaryota > Metazoa > Chordata > Actinopteri > Anguilliformes > Anguillidae > Anguilla > Anguilla anguilla. The sequence continues at coordinate 3,538,884 of NC_049201.1, forward strand.
GGTAATGTCACATACATCAGAGGTAGTTTGGCATAGTTTATTTTGGCGAAATGATTTGGCTGAATGTTCCTTTCAATATCTTCATACCTGACGAGTGAGTGATGAGTTCATTTCCATGGCGATGAGCTGTGCAAGGACTACAGAAGCACTCTGGCGTCAAAAATACAAAAGAAGAATGAAATGTGGAAGATGGAAACAAGGAACAAGGAGGTAGTCTCGCCCTGACACTTTTAAAAAATACTTATTTTTCCTTTTGAAGTGCTTTTCATGGGGATCTTTATACCTATTTTTATTGGGAGAATAATTCTACACTATAGTATCATATCTCAGATTTTCTTTTTTGCTCATTGTAAGGCATTCGCATTTTATTCGCAATCTAAATTATTGACTTGGCCTTTACCTTTTATGCTAGTTGCCGGTGCCCTTGGAGAGCGAAGGAGGGTTTTTTTTTGAAAGGAGAGTGGAATAGTTAAAAATGTTTTTGCTTTATTGAGGCAGAGGTACGGCTCTTGTCTTTCTGCTGCCCGAGGCGAGAGTGTGGACTGGGGCGTGGGGGGGGGGTACGATTGCGCAATGGGTAGAGGGGTGGGGGTGTGGGCAGTGGGGGGGGGGGGGGGTGGTCATAGATAGCCACAGCGGACTGGGCCTTGAACCAACCCTGTTCCAGCAAGTAGAAAGTAGAGAAGGAAACACAACAGAGGGTGTGCGGGGATTGAACCATGACCTGCACGGGGGGGGAAGATGAAAAGTAACAGTCTGAGCAGTGAGGAAGGGCACTGCGTGTTGCACTCACTGCGTCATGTGCAGTGTGTCGTATTTACTGGCTGATTGTTGATCTGTGAATGGTTTCTGTTTTTAAAAAAATATTTTAAGTTCGGAGTCCTCGCTGAATGCCCACGATAGTGTTTACTGGACAATGGAGACTCTATTCTATTCTATTCTATTCTACTCAGATTACATCACATTTCTATTACATTCATTTGGCCAGCACTCTTATCCAGAGCGGCGAACGGAACAGTGGTGGAGAAAATCAGGGCTACCCTGAGGAATACGAGAGTTATGATAAAAATGAATATATAAAGATAATGAAGACTGGCGTGTGCATCCTCTGGAACACAATTCACCAGCCTCCGCATATTTTTTTTTCTTCACTTTTTCCAGCAGCCTGATGAGTTCTGAAGCAACTGCCGCAGGCGACTGCATAGGATGCGTATCGTGCGCAGTCAGACTGCTGGTGCGCATTGTGATGCGCATCGTGCGCAGTCAGACTGCTGGTGCGCATTGTGATGCGCATCGTGCGCAGTCAGACTGCTGGTGCGCATTGTGATGCGCATCGTGCGCAGTCAGACTGCTGGTGCGCATTGTGATGCACATCGTGCGCAGTCAGACTGCTGGTGCTCACTGTGATGCGCATCGTACGCAGTCAGACTGCTGGTGCTCATTGTGATGCGTATCGTGCGCAGTCGGACTGCTGGTGGTCATTGTGATGCGCATCATGCGCAGTCAGACCACTAGAGGGCTCGATGCTGCACAGCGAGTCGGGGAATGCCTGACGGCCAAAACCCTCCCTCTCTGGGCAGTGATACGGCCAATCAGGGGCTGTGCTGCGGGACTGCTGTCCTCAAACAGGACTTTATTACGACTTTATTGGCCAACGCATTTCAGGGAGGCTGAAGAGCTCTCAGCCGAGTCCAGTGCTTCTGTGTTTTACTGTCTGACTTTTGGGACTGTGCCACCCCCCTGCCCCGTCCCCCCCACCGCCCCCCTCCCCGAGGGGCTGGGGTTCTCAGACCCAAACCCAAGGACACAGTGTGCGTGCTGGTTTTTTTTTTTTTTTACAATAATCACAATCTCCCAGTTTTAACGAGCAGTAAATTGTTCTTCATTAGAGGCTTTTAACGTCTATTGAAGGATGATTTAGCCTCTTGAAGACCACATTAGCTCAAAAATTACATTAATTAGTCTGATAAACTAATGATTTTCTATGGCGAATTATTGCTGTAGAAAGAGGTTACTTTATTTTTTTTTTTTGCGCGTAATGATTCAATTACTGGGCGACAGGTGAAGCCAGCGGGGTTCTGAGCGCTGAAAGTGTGCGCACCTGGCCACTTAGACTCAGGTTTACTGACAGGACAAACGGCAACGAGCCAGGCGAGCTCTCCCTTTACATTACATTTACATTACAGGCATTTAGCAGACGCTCTTATCCAGAGCAACTTACACAACTTTTACATAGCATTTTACATTGTATCCATTTATACAGCTGGATATATACTGAAGCAATTCCGGTTAAGTACCTTGCTCAAGGGTACAACGGCAGTGTCCTTACCCGGGAATCGAACCTGCGACCTTTCGGTTACAAGCCCAGTTCCTTACCCACTGTGCTACAACCCAGTCTTTAAACGTGCGTTTTTTCACCTGTCTTAAATTATTTAGGGATTGGCTCCAACTAGTGGATGCCCCAGGACTGGCTTTGAGAGCCACTGCTCTTGGGTTGCCACTAGAAGGCCAGTCTAGAAAGGACTAAACACCATGGGCATAGGAATCCTATTGGCCCTAATGTTCCCTCCCTTGATTGGCTGCCGTGACAAGATTCACACGACGGAAGTTGTTAACAGGGGCGATACTTCTCTCCGTTCTAGGATGGCCACCCAATGACAACCCTACTCTAGGGTACTGCATTACATTACATTACATTTATTTGGCAGATGCTTTTATCCAAAGTGATCCTGCTATTCTACATTTCCTCATGCAAGTGCTTGTGGTCCTCTGTGGTGCAAATTAATGAACAGGTGTGAGACGTGGGACAAAAGGAGGGTTTTTAGGGGATGCCCACCTGGACTGGAACTTCTTCTTCTTGACCTGGGAGTCCAGCCTCATGCTCTGGGCCATCTGGTGAGTCTCCTCTTCCTGGCATCGGAATGTCACCGTCTTGGTTGCCATGGTGAACCCTCGGCAGTAGAACCTTCTGTGGCTCGCAGTCTTGGGAGGGAGTAGGAGGGAGTCTCTCACGCAGGGTGGTTGTTTCTTTGAGCCTCACCTGTATGAGGTAACCAGATGTTTTTACCTGAGTGAGGAGAAGTGACTGTTTGTTTTTCTACAGGCTGACCCGGTGGTTGAATGAGTGAATTCATTTCAGCGAGGGCAAGTCAGGACCTGAGCTGGAATTTAGTTCATTCATTTAAAAAAAAAATTCCCTACAAAAAATTGTTGACATTTTTCAATTTGTGAATTCAATTTCAAATTCTTTCCTGAATTGCATGAACTGAAAATAAACCGACCCCAAAACTCATTTAGTGTTGTGGTCTCGGAACTGTAACCTATTAGTAAGAATCCTGTAACTCAACATAAGTAACCTGTGCCACACTAACCTTTAACCCAAAAGGGCCATTGCAGCTAAATGGTAAAATGGTAAATGGACTGCATTTATATAGCACTTTTATCCAAAGCGCTTTACAATTGATGCCTCTCATTCGCCAGAGCAGTTAGGGGTTAGGTGTCTTGCTCAAGGACACTTCGATACGCCCAGGGCGGGGTTTGAACCGGCAACCCTCCGACTGCCAGACAATCGGTCTTACCTCCAGAGCTATGTCGCCCCCATACAATGTGCTATACTATGTGCGCAACAGAAAAGCCGCTCTAACAGTGATTATGTGGCTTAAACAGAGAAGATATGCACACTATCAGAGTTTGAAGCACAGCCCCATTACAGCTGATTTTACTGTGAAAAATTTGCTGTGTGTGTGTGTACCTGGAATTGCTTCAAATCCATATCAAGGAGACAGAATTCGATAATGTTTTACAAGCTCAGAGAGTCACATTGAGCGTCTGCAGAGTAGATAAATTTCAGGTATGAAGCAGAAGTGATGAGCTCCCTGTTCCCAGAATAACCTTCAGTTCGCACTCTTAATCTTGGGCTTCGTTTCACCGCAGTATTTTAAACCCAGGATCCCGGCAGCTGCGTGGGAGGTGTGTAATTGTTTTTAAGCTGCGGGTAATGTTTGTTTTTTAGAGTGCACCATTAATTTCTGTTATTGTATGTATCTTCTGTGCCTACTCAGTCACCCATAAATTGTCCCAGGCTGGGATTCTGACCCTGGATCAGTTTGGGCCTTTTAGCTCATAATGTGTCAGCTTTTGACGTCCAGGCGAAACTTGATCCGAGATCAGCCATTCTTCACTGAGACACTTTATGAATTATGGGCCCAGGTCTCCCTGCCCAGGTCTCCCTTATAAAAGAGATTCTATTGCTTAACCCTTTATGTGTTTGAGATCACACACACACACACATTGTCATACACACCCACACACACACACACACACAGGCATACACACATACACACACACTGTCATACACACACACACACGCGGCGCACCACATAAAAGACGGCTGAATATTAATTTTCATGGTAGGGGAAGGGGAGAGAGAAGAGAAATAAGTGAGACCTTCTCTAAGTGGATTTCTTCTCCCATTAAATGAATTGTTCCTTTGAGGGCTGGTGACCGGGTAATAATTCATTAGTTCGGGTCTGCAATTCGGCAGCGCGGGCCCGTTAAAACCATTAATCATCGCCCCGTCCGCTAGCTTCCCGCGCGCGCGCCAAACGCACACGCAGTCAGACTGATCCGGAGCGATAGCTTCATCTGCCCTCACGCAGGGCAGCCGCCTCACAGCGTGTTTACAGACGGCCATTAGCGTGCGAGCTGAGGGTTAGGGTTCGGGTTTATCTGTCTCCTATCAGGAGCCAATCTGCTGCTGTACTGCTGCTGTGTGAGGGTTAGGGTTTGGGTTTATCTGTCTCCTATCAGGAGCCAATCTGCTGCTGTACTGCTGCGGGACTGAGGGACCCCAGAGAGACAGGGAGGGGGGGGGTTAGGGTTAGGTTTAGGGTTCGGGTTTATCTGTCTCCTATCAGGAGCCAATCTGCTGCTGTACTGCTGCTGAGCTGCTGGGAGGGGGGAGAGGGGGGACAGGGAGCGAGAGAGAGAGAGAGAGAGAGAGAGAGGGGGACAGAAGGAAATCGAGGGAAAGAGACAGACAGAAAAAGAAGGGGATGCAGAGAGAGAAAGAGAGTTAGAGATGGAGAAAGAAGGGGATGAGAGAGGGATCGAGAGAGATGGAGAAAGAGAGACAGAGAAAACTCATCCAGGATGTTACTACCCTACCCAAGAATAATGGGCGTAAATTTAGGCGATAAAACAGGGTGATGACGGGGTGTGGGGGGGAAGGAGGAGCAGGGAGGGCGAAGTTTACCTTTCACAGATCAGTGAACGAGCCGATCAAGCTACGGAGAAAAAGAGTGTTTAATTTAAGGCCTCTAAAAATAAAGCTCTCTAACGCCGACCTGCCAAGGGAGACAAAGACAAACGGACCCGCTCCCCCAAACAGTCCATCCCGAACGGTCCTGCTCCCCAAAACAGCCTGTCCCGAACAGCCCATCCCAAACAGACCCGCTCCCCCAAACAGCCCGTCCCAAACAGACCCGCTCCCCCAAACAGTCCATCCCGAACGGTCCTGCTCCCCAAAACAGTCCGTCCCAAACGGTCCCGCTCCCCCAAACAGCCCGTCCGGAATGTCTACCTGTCCAGAGTGAGGAGCAAACGGGCCTACAGCACCCTGAAGGAGCGCGATGAATAAATCAGCGTTCTTCCTCCCTGGAGGGGCGGGGTAGGAGGAGGCGGAGGGGCAGGGGGGAGGGCCAGGTTGGGTGTGTCTCACCCCCACCCCACCCGCCCCCTTTTAATTTCCCAGCCAAGCCCCCCAATTAATCTACACTTAACGACCCAGCCCGGTCTCCGTGGAAACGTGCCCTCTGGGAGGGCAGCGCGGCGTCGGGCAGGTACACGAGCGAACATCAAACACGCCGAAAAACCCCCCCCCCCCCAAAAACACAACGGAGCAGGTAAATCACAGCGTCACTCACCCTGTCCTGAGGGAGAGAGGGAGAGAGGGAGTCTGCCGGGGCCTGAGAGAGGAGAGGAGAGGAGAGGAGGGGACCTTCTGAATGAACGAGAAGGACACACAATGCGCTCTCTCTCTCTCTTTCTCTCTTTCCCTCCCTCCCTCCCTCCCTCCCACCTGCTCTTTTTCTCTCCCCCCCCCTCCCCATTCCCCTGTTCTATTGCTGTTCACAATGTGTCCTTCACCGGTAGCATGTGATCCCACAACAAAATGCACCCTCCTTAC
>NC_049201.1:3550070-3590070 GCF_013347855.1 Anguilla anguilla
CCGAGGTTTGGAGTTTGTCTGCAACCACGGTGATTTCTATCTTAGAATTCCACCGGTGCTGGAAAAAGTAAAGGGATTTAGGTTCCCCTTTTCCTAGGTACAATGAGGGAGGAGGGGGGTGCGTTGGGATACAAAAGCTACATAATCCATGTGTGTAATCCATTGGGAGCAGTGTGATTTTGATAAGATTTGTGGCTGTTGGACGTGCTCCTGATGTTGGTGTCCTGCTCAGCGTGAGATAAAGATTGTGGCTGAGGCAACACATTCCAAATACAAGTTACACACGGACACAGACTCACCCCAATACGCATACACTAGCACGCGCACATGCCCACACACGCACACACACACACACACACACATCTTCATCTCTCACGCACTAATCCAGGGCTACCCAGCCCTGTTTCTGGCGATCTCCCATCCTGTAGGTTTTCACTCCAACCCTGACAAAGCCACACCTCGTTCAGCAGCTAGAGATCTCACTGAGCCGCTAATTAGCAGAATCAGGTTGTGCCAGATTAGGGTTGAAATGAAAGCCTGCAGGAGCGGCAGATCTCCAGGAGCAGGGTTGGGCCGCCCCACGCTAATCTCAGCCTCCCGCCGTCGCTCAGAACGTTATTTTCAAACCCCCATCTCACGCTCACTGTGGCGCTCCGCAGCGCTGCTCTCACCTCTGCTCACCGCCCGAACATTTACGCGCGAACTTTCGCTAGCCGTTCTGGCGGCGGAGAGCGCGACGCTAAGCCACCCATACACAATGCAGCGGGAACAGGTGGATGGAGGTCTAGCTCACGAGGGGCCGCCGGGGGTGTGTGAGTCACCATCCTGCTACGAGTTTATGGCGTGGGCTGTGAAACAGTGGCGGTGAGGAGGATTACGCTGCTCGGGCGCCTGAGGCTCAGAGCGTAGCGTAGCAGGCTCGGTGCGTATCGTAGCAGGCTGAGCGCGTAGCGTAGCAGGCTCGGCACATAGCGTAGCAGGCTCGGTGCATAGCGTAGCGTAGCAGGCTCGGCGCGTAGCGTAGCAGGCTCGGCGCATAGCGTAGCGTAGCAGGCTCGGCGCGTAGCGTAGCAGGCTCGGCGCATAGCGTAGCAGGCTCGGCGCGTAGCGTAGCAGGCTCGGTGCGTAGCGTAGCAGGCTCGGTGCGTAGCGTAGCAGGCTCGGCGCGTAGCGCAGCAGGCTCGGCGCATAGCGTAGCGCAGCAGACTCAGCGCGTTGCGTAGCAGGCTCAGCGTGTAGTGTAGTAGGCTCAGCACATAGCGTAGCGTAGCAGGCTCGGCGCATAGCGTAGCGCAGCAGACTCAGCGCGTTGCGTAGTAGGCTCAGCACATAGCGTAGCGTAGCAGGCTCAGCACATAGCGTAGCGTAGCAGGCTCGGCACGTAGCGTATTAGGCTCAGCACATAGCGTAGCGTAGCAGGTTCAGCACATAGCGTAGCAGGCTCGGCGCGTAGCGTAGCAGGGCTGGAAATAAGCACACGCTCGCTGAGATGGGGCGTCCTACTCTAAATTTGGGACAAACAGCCCAGTCCTCCCCCCCCCGCCTCACTGAAAGGGGACACCTAAACAATTCATCGCCTACCACAAAAGGGACCCGAGTCGGATTCCGTTTTGGGTAACAGAGACCGCAGAAACGGCGGCACCGCCCCCTGCGAGATGAGGTCATGTGACTGAGCGAACCTCATCACCCCCCTGGTCTGGCACAGAGACGCCCGCTAACTAGCGATCAAATCCCAGCTCGATTATCACGTGTTAATGAAAGCAGGCTCCCCCCCCTCAAAAACGCGTGCTATCCAACTATACCCCCCCCCACCCACCCACCCACCCGTTGTGCACCCCCCCGGGGACGACAAGTTTTAGGGAGCTAGAGAGAGATTGCTGTGGGGACCTGTTGTTACACTCGACAACGAGGGCGACGACTTGTTCCCCAGAAACTCCACACTAACTTGTGTGGCGAGCGCCTGTGCTAATACGCCTGTGCTAATACGCCTGTCGGTCGACCGGCTGTTTTCCCTCCGAAAGGTGTAACCCCGGCAACAGGCTTCCGCGCCCGTACTTTGGCACCCTCCGCCCACCTGTTTACCCTTCTGAGTAATAAAGGTGCTTATGGGTAACAGGCTGAACCTCTCTCTCTCTCTCTCTTTATCTCATTCTTTCTCTGTGTGTGTGTGCCTCTCTCTCTTTCTCACTTTATCTTTCTTTCTCTCCCTGTCTCTCTGTATGTGTGCCTCTCTCTCTCTCTCGCTCTCTATCTCTCTGTCTCTCTCTCTCTTTCTCACTTTTTCTTTATTTCTCTCCCTGTCTATCTGTGTGTGTCTCTCTCTCTCTGTGTCTCTCCATCTGTGTGTCTCTCTCTCTCTCAGGTCTGTGGGGGTAATCTGGGTTTGTTTATTTTTTTTGTTTTTTGTTTTTTTGAAGTTCTGTAATTCATGTTTTTGAACCTTGTCCCAATAAAGGGGATTTAAATCCCTAATTCTCTCTCTGACTCTTAAATGGGACAGTGAGTATAATGAGGGGAGAGAAGATGTCACACTCAGCAGGGAGCGGTTCACAGCAGTGTGCCATAGATGGTCTCTGATTAGCCTTTTTATTCAAACAGGACCTCAGCAGCAGTTCTGAGGGGAACTCTTTTAATTGGACAAATCATACTGGATCATCGTTTTATCATCTCTTCCTGTTTGTATCATCTTTTCAAGGCTTTGAAAGGTTGCCTGGGCTACATGAGACAATCCAGCAATGATGGAGTGTTCTATATCTTGTTTACACATCCCGATATATTCTTTGTATATTATATCTTTTTTTACTTCGCAAATTAGATGACTAACCCATGTGATGTCAATAAATGATAATTGGATGTAAAACAAACTAATGAATGGCAAATGGACTTTGTTAGTATGGACTTCTGGTTGCTTGGTGCAACACATTCTTCCAAATTCATCATCCTATACAAATTGTACAGAGGGCTGTATCAATGCTGCAGTAAAAAAAAATAACAGGCCATTCAGCCCATGTAGATCATAGAAACCTTAGAATGAATAATGCGAACAGGCCATTCAACTCGTTCAGAACATAATGACATAAGAATACACAAAGAGGAGAGCAAACCATTCAGTGCATTTAGGACATAATACCATACATAAGGAGGAGAACAGGCCGTTCAGCCCATCTAGAACAGCAGAGCGTAAGAATCCATAATGAGGAGAACATTCAGCTTGCCTAGGCCTGTCACTTACCTGCAATTTAGTGTGGCATTTTGAGAGAGTTTGGATTTTAACATAAGGGTTCTGCCGGAATGGGCAAAGGCATTAGTGACAGTGGCATCAAACCACTGTGTGAATGAGTGTGTGCGTAGGCACCTTTTCCCTATAAATAATTTTTCTTAATAATAAAACTTTCCACCTGACACCATTATTCTGGGAAGACGGTGCATATATACCCACGCGTCATATATGCCAAAAGACTAGGCGTTCTGCACGAGGGTCCTGAACCACGAAGCAGGATTACTAGAGCTGGATCACGGCGCTGAGTAAAACCCGGAACAGCTCTTTTTAAATTCAGTCCACGTTCCAGATTTGGGGAGGGTTCCGGGTTTTACTCAGTGCAGTTAGCCAGCTGACTCAGTAAATTCCTCTTTGTGAAAACAGCCCCCAGCCAGAGCAGCTAAACTCCCGGTCCTGTGGGCCGCTGAGTCTGCTGGTATTTGCTCCAATCGAGCACTACTCCGCCTGATTTCACTAATGAACTTGCTTCCTGAATCAAGGGGATAAAGTGCTCAGTGAAATCTGGTGGGGTAGTGTATGGATGGGGCTAAAACCTGCAGACACTGTGGCCCACAGAACCTGGAGCTGCGTATTCTACATTTACATTTTAGTTGTTTAACGGGTGCTTTAATCCAGAGCGACTTACCCAGTTTACATTATTTACCAATAATCCATTTTATACGGCTGGATGTTTACTAAAAGAGTTCAGTATATCAAATGCACGTGCGTGTGTGCGCGTCTTTGTATTGTAGACATTTTTAAATGTAGAGATCCAGATTTGTGTTATTTGTTGTATATTTAGTTATGTCAATAGTCTTGGACCCCATTGAAAATGAGCCAGCAAGGCCCAAATGTGGCTGTAACCCCTGTCTCTTTGCCCTGTCAGTCCTAAAGTGCCCCCCCCCCCCCCCCCCAGGTGCACAATAGTAAACCCCTGGTTCAGCATGTGCCTGCCCCGCATAAAAATACCAGGTATGCTACCGAAAAGAAGACAAAATGGCGAGGACCATAACAGACCAGTCGCAGAACTTTAATTCACTGGACTGTGTGCACAAACACGTGAGTGTGTGCAGCACGTAGTGTTCCTCACCGCCTTAGTTCTGATTATTTATTTAGCGAACGCAAAGTCCTCGAGCCAAGCAGTCCACCTCCTGACCTGCTGCATGGAGGGTGACTAATCCTCCTTTTGGTCTTTGGAGAGGGCCAGCTTCAACGATGTGTCCCGTGGTTTGCTCCTCTCCACGTGCACACGGTGGGCTTTGGCCGCTGCCCCACCTGCGAAGGCTGGCCAAGCAGGGGGCCGTGGCCGGTCCTGAATCTGTCGAGGGTTGACCACTGTCTCCTTGGGAGGTTGGTGCCAGGGACCTGTTGAGTGGGGTCCGACACCAGATGTTTGGGGCATCCTTGGACTCCCAATCCTTCTCCCAAGCAGATTGGGCGGTAAAGTCGGCTGGTGGGGTTTTCTTCCAAATTGGTCGTCAAGATGGGAGACGGGCGGTAGGCGGGTTGAAGATGTCTGCGTGGATCGGTAGATGGGGGGAGTCTTTGACCTTTTGGAGCAACCTTTGAGTAAGTGCGACTCATGGGGGGTTATGTTGGATGGGACAGGGAGCCAGGGGAGTGGTGTTGAGCGAATAGTTCTGATTAATCATATATTTACACATTACAGAGGACGTCAGGAGAAGTAATTATGTACAGTTATTATTATTCACGCCTCATTATTTGGGGCATGTCAGTTAAGACAATACTTATGAAGAGCATATTAATAAATATTGAATGAAATTGCAGACCTTTGAAACATGAAATGAAATCATTGAATTAAATGAATTTTAAAGTGCAGAGGTGCATCCTTCACAAAGCCTACAGTACATGGAGAAGACGCTGCGTTTCTGTCTCTTTCAGAGATGCCGTTGTTTCAGTTGCTTTTTAAAACGGCGTGAAAGTTCTTTGGCAGTTACGCTGCACCTCTTTGAAGTCAAGAACCAGTTCCAGAGTGGTCAAAATATGAACAGTGTTTGGACATTGGAGCATTGGAAGTGTCCTGACTCTTTTCTCTCCCTCATACCCTTTCTCTCTCTCCCTTTCTCTTTCCCTTTCTCTCTCTCTACCCCTTTCTTTCTTTCTCCCTCTCTCAAAATGCTCCTTTGGCATTCCATATTTCAGTGTATGTGTTGGCAAAACTTAACATAGACATTAAACAAGTACAATTCTATATGAAAATATTTACAGAACCAAATTAAAATCCTTATTGTAAGAACTGTAGTAATTAATAAAAAAATATGACTTTTACATACAAATGATTAATTTAACATCACGTATAGTGATCAATAAGGGGGTCACAACTGTCCCTCAGTCAGCTACATATTGTGCAACCAAAATTTGGCAGCACCTTTCCTCTCCCAGAAGGATTTAGATTTGTTGTGATCCAGGCAGGTTTGGGAAGTTTGGGAATTGTTGAGAAATGCATCAACTTTTTCTGCATTTCTCACATTTAATGAGGAAATGTAGCTTTGTCTCTTTGTTGGAGTGTGAGCACAGCCTCCCTCTTTCTCTCTCTCTCTCCCATCCATTCTCTCTCTCTCTCTCTCTCAACTTCCTGTCTCTCTCCCACAACTCCCTCTCTCTCTTTGTCCAAGTCTCTCTCCCACAACTCCCTCTCTCTCTTTGTCCAGGTCTCTCTCACTCTCACTCACTTCCCCCACAACCCCATGCCCCCCCCCCCCACCCCCAACAGGAGCTCCAGGTGGAAAGGTCTCATCATTCCTGGACTGATAGCCCCCAGGCATCTGAAAACATCTGTGAGAAATACCCCTGGACCCGCCCGGCAGCCCCGCCCTCGCCCACGCCCCCGCCCGCACCGGGGTCCATTTCCTGTGGCGGCTGAGGGAGCAGAGCCACTGCTTCCTGTCCGTTCCCTCGGTAACCAGAGGGGGCGTGTCCTGCTGAGGGGACGTTCCAGTCTGGGATGTGCTTGGGGGTCCAGTTCTGCTGGCTGGCATAGGGCACAGTGGGCACAGTCTGATTGGGCAGGTAGCTGGTCCCGCCCACCCCGGCGCCTGAGGACTCCTCCCCCAAGGCGCCCACCTCGGGCGCCGTCGCCTCCTCCTCCTCCTCCTCCACCTGGAGAAAGGTGAAGAGACTGGACACCTCCAGCCTGCCGTCGCTCCTCCGGAACGTGGGGAGCACCAGAGTCCCGGACTCCTCCTCCTCCTCGTTGACGGGGACGAGTCCATTTGGGGCGGCGAGCTCCGACGCCCCCGCCGACACCTGTCCCAGGCACGGGCCGGCGCCCGAAAGGGTGGGGCCGTTCGATTTCGGCGAGGTACCCCCCCCGTCCTGCCGCTGGACGAACACCAGGCTGTAGTTGGTGGAGGACCCCCTGCTGTTGGACTGCACGTCTGGCTCCCTCTGCTGGCTGGAGTAGGACTTGCAGTGCCACGACTGCTCGTCGGGGTCGCAGGCCTGGGGGGTGTAGGAGTCACCACCGGGCCTGGGGGGGGGCCGAAGGGGGTTTCTTGTCCACGCACACGTCTGTCACACGCGCGTACACCTCCGGGGTGGTGATTCTCTCTGCCGGAAAGCGGATCACTGGCAGCGAACCACTGCTTGCCAGATTTTTCTGTCAATTTCAACAAGAAGAAAAAAAAAAAAAAGGAGGGGAAAAGTTACATTATGGGCGAATGACACCAATTAAAAAAAATTCATACATCTGAAGTCACGTGCAAATGGTATGGTTTCACACACGATCTGCTCTCACTATCACAAATCTCTCGTGGAAGTGTTCGATATAGATGGTGCAGCTCATGGTAAAATTGTCGCTGGTGCTCTCAACAATAAATATAAATAAATAAATAAATAATATAATTTCTTAAGCACAATGACACAGACTAATTATTTTCCGCACTCCCTGCTGCAGTACAGAAGCATGAAAAAGCTTGAGGAAAGCTCAAAGAGTGAATGATCTGGGAAAGAGAAATCGAAACGACTCAAGTCTTTGGGTCCAATCCGTGTAATTATTAACTTGTGCCACAGTAATCACAGATAAAGCACTGATGAAGTAACTGCTCTCTCTGGGCAGCGCCCCAGCAGAGAGAGAGAGAGGGTTATTTATTTATTTATTTTATTATAAGCGGCAGCTATTTATTTAAGCAATAAACGGTTAATTAACCATAGCGGGAGCCGGAAGGCCAGTTTCATTGGTGGGACATGCACCCACAGGAAAGAGATTTCCTCATTTTCCCAGGGAAGGCTGAATGGCACGAAGCGGAATCATCTGCCCTGAAGGTAACAGAGACTAGCTTTAACGCTGTCGCTGTCACTTCTGGTTTTGAGGGGAATCATCTTGTGTGTGGGTGTAGCTGGCAGCACTGTGTGTGTATGTTTGAGGGGAATCATCTTGTGTGTGGGTGTGGCTGGCAGCACTGTGTGTGTATGTTTGAGGGGAATCATCTTGTGTGTGGGTGTAGCTGGCAGCACTGTGTGTGTATGTTTGTGTGTGTGTGTGTTTGTGTGTGTGTGTGTGTGTGTGTGTGTGAGTGTGTGTATGAGTGTGTGTGTGTGTGTGAGTGTGTTTGTGTGTGACTGTGTGTGGGTGTGGCTGGCAGCACTGTGTGTGTATGTTTGTGTGTGTGTGTGTTTGTGTGTGTGTGTGTGTGTGTGTGTGTGAGTGTGTGTATGAGTGTGTGTGTGTGTGTGTGAGTGTGTGTGGGTGTAGCTGGCAGCACTGTGTGTGTATGTTTGAGGGGAATCATCTTGTGTGTGGGTGTGGCTGGCAGCACTGTGTGTGTATGTTTGTAACACTAGCACTGTGCTGACGCAAAGCAGTGCGAGTGGTCTCATACTTGGGACAGAAAGGGTGTGTGTGTGAGTGCACGTGTGAGTGTGTGTGAGTGTGTGAGTGTAAGTGTGTGTGTGAGTGTGCGTGTGTTTGTGTGTGTGTGTGTGAGAGTGTGTTTATGAGTGCGTGTGAGTGTGTGTGAGTGTAAGTGCGTGTGTGTGAGTGTGTGGGCGCATGTGTGTGAGTGTGTGAGTGTGAGTGTGTGTATGAGTGCGTGTGAGTGTGCGTGTGACAGAGAAATGCACAATGGTGTCAGGTGATACCCAGTCCCCGTCATGAATCACCCCCTTGCAGCAGGGACAGCCCAGTGCTCTGGCGTTTTTTACTTCCTGGAAGACAGAGCACAGGTGTGCGTCGCCCTGACGACGCCACGCACAGGTGTGCGTCGCCCTGACGACGCCACGCACGGGTGTGCTCCGCCCTAACAACGCCACGCACAGGTGTGCTCCACCCTAACAACGACGCCGCGCCCCTTACCAGCACGTCCGGCATGAGGGACTTCCTGCGCACGAACATCTGGCAGAACGCCAGGGAGGACGTCAGCAGGACGCACGCGGCCAGCAGGGCGGGGATGGCGAGCAGCTCCGTTCTGTCTGTGAGGGGAAACAAGCGAGCGTTCCGCGGTCAGGGTTCGAGGGCGTCTCCGGGCCGCGTTCCCTGAGTCCCACGCCCCATTTTGTCCGGGCCACGCCTACCTCTGTGACACGGCTGAGCGCTCTGAGCGTTCTGGCGCAAAATGGCGGCGTTGCATCACCCCCCTGATTGTGCGTGTGTGTGTGGGGGGGGGGGGGGGTGGGAGGTGCATGGGGAGGGATTGGGGGAGGGGGGTGCTACTTATGGACGATGAATGAAATGGTAGAAACGAGAGATAAATTGTTATTGTCCCCCTGACCCTAGCCCTCTTAAGCTTAATGCACACAACACAATCTTTTGACTCACGACTCAGGAGAGCCCAACAGGGAGGCACTAGGGGACTGAGGGACTGGACTGGGGGGCTGGGGTCTGGACTTGGGGGGGTGGGGGACTGGGGGACTGGACTGAGGGACTGGACTGGGGGGCTGGGGGGCTGGGGGGCTGGGGTCTGGGGGACTGAGGGACTGGACTGAGGGACTGGACTGGGGGGCTGGGGGACTGGGGGGGTGGGGGACTTGGGGGCTGGGGGTCTGGGGGACTGGGGGGGTGGGGGACCTGGGGGCTGGGGGTCTGGGGGACTGGGGGGGTGGGGGACTTGGGGGCTGGGGGTCTGGGGGACTGGGGGGGTGGGGGACTTGGGGGCTGGGGGTCTGGGGGACTTGGGGGCTGGGGGACTGGGGGACTGGGGGGGGTGGGGGACTGGGGGGCTGGGGTCTGGGGGACTTGGGGACTGGGGGGCTGGGGGGCTGGGGGGGTGGGGGACTGGGGCCTGGGGGGCTGGGGGCTGGGGAATTGTTAAAGTCTGTTAAAGACTCGCCCACCTGCGTGTGTGTCGCCATGGTTACGGAGAGGAACTTGCCCTTAGGGGGCCACGCCTTCAGCACTCGGAGTACTGAAAAAATCCAGAGTGTCGCAACAGGCTAAAGGCTCTTTTTTTTGTTTTCAGTGGAAACTTAAGGGAAGGAAGGAAGGAAGGAAGTGTTCCCGCAAACCAAGCAGTGGGAATTCCCCTTCCCAGCGCCCGGAGCTACAGCGGTACACCTCTGCCCCGAAGGCTCCCCAACTCCTGTTACAGCCAATCATCTTCATCACCGATGGTTTGTTGAAAACACAACATTACATTACTGGCATTTAGCAGACACTCTTATCCAGACTGACTTACATTTGCATAGCATCCATTTTATCCATCAGGATACGTACTGAAGCAATGCAGGTCAAGTACCTTTGCTCAAGGGTACAATGGCAGTGTCCTACCCGGGAATTGAACCTGTGACCTTTAGGTTACAAGCCTAGCTCCTTGCTTTTTCAAAATCTTGTCACCATTTGGCCTGTCCTTGACCTCCTTGTTTTCCACAAAGTTCCACAAGTTTGGTTTCTGTGACTCTTCTGGTTTCGTTTGGAAGGAAAACTAGGACACACACACAGGTCCTCAGACCCTAGCCTGGGAGCCTGTCTATTGAGTACATAACCATTTAAAAATTATTCTTTTAAAACTTTTTTGTTCATTTTTGTGGGACAGCAGAAATATCCGTTAAAAAAAAATGTTAATCATTAACTGTATTTTGAGGCGTGTGGACATCTTACTATGCCCCAGTTAGATTTCTGGGCCTGAAGATAACAGTGCATAAAAATGAAATATTGCGTTCTTGATTATGTCTAAACGCTCAGGTTCAGAACGAAATTTTTCGGATCAACTATCAGCCGTTTATCAGCATGGATTCCAACCTGAGCAATCTCAGGTGTGAAATTATTATTTTTTTTTTTTCTTTTTTTTGTGAAATGTTTCTTCAGTCAGAGTTCTAGAACTCCATTCCTTTCACATTATCACACACCGTATTTGTAATTTTACACCCTGAAGGGTTAAATGGCATCGACCCAACTTTGGCACGGAGTACAATGGCCCTCTTTTATTATCTAACCACACGGTGCACTCAGCTTTGAGCGAAGCGAGTTTTTTGCTTTTTTCGTTCCTTCGCTCATAATCCACGGTTGATTTGAGGAAGTGTCACACTCCTGACGTCGTTGTGATTGGACAAATAAATGCATCCATTCGATTGGCGGAGACAAGGAAAAAGGAGACCATTGCCAAGACGCAAACAAGAAGCCTCGGTCAACAAAACAAAATGCTACTGAAGCCCAAAAGGTTCGTGAAGCTACGTTTGTGAATCTCGAACACAGCAACACTGTTTCACGTTGCTTACGACCGGGAAGGTAAAATTAAACCACAAACACCACAAATAAAATGTATTGCACTATATACAGCAACACTTCAAAATATACGGACAAATAAACAAAATATACAAATTATTTTCTGCTTTCAGTTACTTCTGTGAAATTATTTTACTATTATATATTTTTTAAATTATCGCACATATTTACAGTATATTACAGTACATTCCATTCTGTGAGGGGACCCAGCAGTCCTACAGAAGAGGGTTGTCGTTTAAAAGAAGGAAGTTTTTCCACACACACACACGCACGCACATACCTAAACACACACACTCACTCACGCACGAAACCACATGCACACACGCACACACACACACACACACACGCACCTGGGACGGCGAGGGTTTTCACAGTGCGCTGAAAGGCTTCGCTCTGTTTGTTCACAGGTAGCACATAGCGCACAGACACATGGTATTCCGTGTTGTTTTGCAGGCGGTTGAACTGGATCTCCGATGAATTTGTTGTCATCTCTATAATGACTATCTGTAGAAACACGAGGTGAAGACAAGTTGAGTTTCTTTTTCTTTTCTTGATGTTACAAATACAGTTTGATTGTATACAGTTTGGTTGTTTATTATTTTTTGGATTATTATTTTTTTTTATCAACAGAGAGACCACTGGAGTCATTCAGAGAACTTCTGGCATATTGAGTTTCCAACTCTTTCCTTATTCTCTCTGGCCAGCCCATGAAATGAACGCCATGGGAGGTTTGTGTAGAGCCAAAATGGCGTTAGGTGATCATAAAGAGATGTGGGTTGCCAATTTGATACTGGGACACAGATGTTGGCCCAATTTAAAATGGTTACCAATGTGAAGGAATGTGAACCATACTCTAAAGCAATTAGCCATGACAGAAAAGCACGTTTCGAACAGTTAAACACGTATCAGAAAAATGTGCTTCAGAATAGATATCAACATGAAATGCTTCACGACAATTAAGCGTGTATCAGAAAAAAAAAACATGTTTCAAAACGGATATCGACATGGCTGAAAAGCAAGCGTCAAAACAGCCACCCATGACAGAAAATGGAGGAAAAGCACACTCTGAAGGACGAAAACCATCAGGAGCACGTCTGACGCGTGCTGGGTACCTTATGCGTCTTGTTGTGGTAGGTCAGGTTGGCCTTGTAGCTGATGGGATCCGGGAGGATGAAGTCCGCCATGGACTGGCTGGGGTCGGGACCGCTGGGGAGGGTCACGCTCAGGCTCAGCGACCGAACGCTGGGGGTTATGGTCACAACGGGAGGACTCAGGACCGCTAGAGAGTGAGAGAGAGAGGGAGGAAGGTGGGGAGAGTGAGAGAGAGAGAGGGGGAGAGAGGGTGTGGGAGAGAGAGAGAGAGAGAGAGAGAGGGGAGAAAGAGAGAGAGGGAGGAGGAGGGGAGAAGAGAGAGCAATCATATAAATGTGTTTTCATGTTAAACAGCATAGCAAAGTCAGGTATTTTCAATTAGAAATTTTATCTAATTTGGCAATAACTGTAGTTATTTGATGCAGATATACAGTATATGTATATATATCGACAAAACATCCAGAATCATAGAATATCAAAAAGGCCAGAATTCTGTTTACATTTTTGCAGTGGCACAAAAACAGACAGGAAGTAGGAAAAAATGAATATAGAAAGAGAAAGAGAGAGAGAGAGAGAGAGAGAAAGAAGAAGGAATGATAGAAGGGGTGGAGAAGAAAGGGACAGGGAAGGACGGAGAGAGCGGGTGACTCACTGCTTCTCAGCGGGTGGAATCTGACAGATTGGCCGAGCTTGACGCCATTGGCCGTCACTTTGCCGTAGTAGTAATTCCTTATGTCACTCAACTCGTTCGTCAGGTCACATGACAAGGAAGTGATGTTCTGACACTCCTTCTTGTCCTTCCATTCTTCCCCGTAACTACAAAGAAAACATTATTATTATTATTATTATTATTATCAGAAGAAGAAGAATAACAAAAATATATAGTAATTTAGCTGAGTATCACATTTATTCATTTGTTTATTTGTTAACACAGTAGTTATCTTATCCTGATACTAGGATAACTGAATAGTGTGTTGAATCATAGCCGTAATGGGGCAGCTTTGGCAGAGCTAACGCCTGGCACAATATTGAGAAATGCTTGCGTTGTCCCCTCCAATAATCAATGAATACCTCAGTCAGATGTACTCTTTTTATGACCGCGGCTGGTCTTGAGGTCTCAGTGGGGTGGTGTTGTGCTTCACATTCACATTGGGTATTAAAAAAAGAACCTCCAGGGGTCCATGGACCCCCTTTTCAAACCCCAGGGGGGTAAAAATATCAGAGGTGACTGGAGCACACCACTCATTGGGGTCCATGCGAAACACGCATACGATCACATTTGACCATAAACTGCGTGTAAGGACATTTCCATTTATCTTTTTTTTTTCTCTCATCTGTATTTGTTCATGGCTGCTTCCTTATGCAAATCACATGAACAGGATTACACATAAATTTTCCATTTTGGGATATGCACAAAAACAAAGGTCTGCGTTATGCGTTACAGGGTCCACGTTAAACTACGCGGTCGCTCCCTGCACTTGGATCTGTACTTCCCTCTAGGGTTTTCAACACGCTTATTCCTGGTTTTGGTTATACACTTTGTTACATGTCGATCTGGATAAGAACGTCTGCCAAATGCCTGTAATGTAATGTAATGTAATGTCATGAATCTCATATTGTTTTTTTTTCTTTTTTTCGTAGGAACATTTTTAAGAACAAAAGTGAGAATAATTTAAGAAAAGTTTTGCGAATGAGGCCCATTATTATTTTTTTTGTTAAAATTTTTTGTTCATGTATGCCTTTGTGCTGTAGTTGATATATGGAAAGCCAGTCAATAGAAAATCCAGGACACATCACATCACGCTAGCAAGCTCCAGCTCTGGCAAGAGCAAGTCAGCTAATGGAGGAAACCCACGCAGACACAGAGAGAACACACACACAGAAAGGGCCTGGTCAGATTCAAACCCACGACCTTCTTGCTGTGAGGTGACAGTGCTGCCCCACTGCACTACAGAAGCTGATTTAATTCTGCCCATAGGAAAGGTCACCCCCCCAATTCCCGCCTCTCCCCGCTCTCTACACCACAGGTTACGCCCCTGCTTTAAATCCCTCTAGCACTGTCATTGCAACCAGCAGCTATTTTTTGAAAGCGAGGGCGTTATTTAAATTAATTATTGCGATGTTGTTGTCTCAACAGCTGTTTTCCCTTATTGTAAAATGCCCTGGATTACAGCATTTGCTAAATGACCATTAAAACTGTTCCATCCATATTTCGTTTTTGCATGTCCTTTTTGCATCTCGGCCAGGATGAATAATAGAGAATATACATATGTATTTAAACATTTATTTTAAATGATTTTGCCATTGTACTTGCCTTATGTGTCATGAAATGGTATTACCATTTTGTAAACAGGCTTGCCTCTACAAACACGCTTTTCATTATGATAATGTATGTGTTATATTTTAACATTGATTCTAATTCAAATTGAATTTTTGGCTCAAAAGTAAAGCAAAAGGAATTTTTATTTGTATTGTTTATACAATTGCTTCACATAACACCGTTTATTTTTATAGGTTTGCATTCCACCAGCAGTCCAGAAGTGTTTTTATAACATGAGTCAGCACTTTACAAATACAACGCCCACATTCTTTCTCTTTTTCAACTTTATCTTTGCTCTTTAAGTACCTCTTCATCACTCGTTTTGAATCGACTCTTATTGACACTCAGAAGAGGCACAACCGCAATGCTATAAATAGCTCAGGATTGTTCTTCATTGTCTTCCTCAAACACATAGAATGTGAGTTTAAAAAGGCCACACGACAAGCCAAGTTCTCATCTGCCAAAAAAAGGCAAAGGACGACAATGAGGAAGTAGAAAAAAAAAAAAAAACTTGTCAGAACCACATGCTTGCAAGAGGATTCTGGGACTAATACCTCCAGCGGGCTTTCCCAGCTGAAGGTGCATAATTTGCCAAAAAAAAAAAAACAAAACTGTGGTTTCTCTTGTCTGCTTCCTTCCCCAAAGGCAGAAAATACCAGCCTTTCACCGTGAGAGTTCTGCAAGGGCATGGATGTTCATCGGATCCAGGCCAAAATCAAAAACAAACGCAGGCTGAATGCAGACTGAAAAGTCGAGGACGGATGTTGATTGAATCCGATAATAACTAATCAAGGCTTGAGTCTAATACACTCGCTTATTCTTCTCAAACACTCTTTCAGACTCTTATTACTGCTTTCTCACGCTTCATCATCTCTTTCTTTGTCCCCTTTTCATCACTCTTTTCATTTATTGGCTTTTTTTTTTGCCCATTCCTCTGTTTCATAGCACAGTTGCTTTGTGGTTTTTGTTCTGTAACAGTTTTTTGCTCAGAGAACTTCAGAGTGCCGGCTTTGAATCATCGTGTTTTCGCGTATCTGTCACGGTACTTTGCAATTACGATTTCTTTGTCTTTTTGCTCGCAGTTTTCCTCATTTTATTCGTCGCCAGCCGTAATTCATCAAGCCGCGCTCACACCATGATTACCAGACTGCGCGAGAGGAGGTCTGTTCAATATCATTTGATTGATCGGCTGAAGTGATACAGGAGATCACGCTGATTAATTGATCAGGCTCTCCGTGGAGGGGGGGGGGGGGTGAACCGGTTTGTTTGAAAGCCGCAGTTGTCTAGAAACCACGACACATTCATAACGAAAACACAAAGAGTAATCGTGTAAGAATCACAGAACATAAGCTCACATTTTAGATACGGCCACACCTGCTTTTTCCCTTCTAACACTACACAATGCAGGAATTAGGAAAGAAAACACATTCTGGCTTTGTGCAGATATTGGTACAGAGTGTGCAGTCCCTTAGGGAGATGCTTAAGCCTTTAATTTAGACTTGAGCACATAGATCCACAACAAATAATACTGTTCTCAAACTAAAGCTGTTCTTTGTTGAGTCAAAACCCTTAACCTTCATTCGCGTCACACTTTCTACTGAGACACTGTCACAAAGATGCTTTGCAGAGGAAATGGATGAGTAAGTAAATTAAAAACTGGATTTGAGTAAATTAAACACAAAAATTTTAAAAGCGCAATATACTTTCTACGTTCACAAAAACAGTCTCGCAGACTTAATTGCAGGAGCAGCAGACCCAGATGTGTATAGCCAAGAATCTTTGATTGTTTGTTCATTGGAGCATGACTTGCACATTACTGGTCACAAGTAGCACTTATTGTCCAGTTGTGCAGCAGTGTAGTATAACGGGTAAGGAGCTGGTCTTGTCACCTACAGTAAAGGTCACAGGTTCATTTCCCAGGTAGGACACTGCCGCTGTACACTTGAGCAAGGTACTTAACCTGCATTGCTCCGGCATAAATCCAGCTGTATAAATTGATGCAAATGTAAACGCTATGTAAGAAGTTGTGTAAGTCGCTCTCGATAAAGATGCCTGTAATGTAATCCATGCGGGGATGTGATTTGGTGATGCTCATCACCAAAGAAAAGGAGAGGTCTCACCGGACCCATACCCCCCCTCCCCCCCCCCCTCCCCCCCCCCCCTCCCCTCAGTGGCACACAGGTACTCACATTTTGTACTGGACGCTGTAGCGGACCGTGGGGTCCTGCTCACCTGGCCAGTGCAGTCTGTGACGGAAATCTCTGGATTCCAAGTACACCGTATTATTCACAGACAGCACACCCACTGTGGGGGGGAAAGAAAAGATCAAAGATTCTTATGTTTATCAACTGATGGGGGTTATTTTTTTTGGGGGGGGGGGGGTTTACAGTCATAATATTTAGCGCAGTTGCAATAAAACATAATTTGCGTATGTGTTTGTGTTGGTGAGCGTGTGTGCGTCTATGCGCGTGTGTGTGTGCATGCGTGTGTGTATGCGTGAGTGTATGTGTGCATGCCTGTGTGTACTCAATATGTGTGCACAGATGTACACATGTGTACACACACCTGCATCTCCCACGCATACAGTGTATCGCTGTGGTTTACACTTTCACGCTAGTGAACTTCTTTAATTTTCTCAGGCAAGACAGTTTTATTTCCTCATGACCTGTTGACAGAAGCCACTTCCTCGTGCGGTGCATTTTCTCTTAATATGCTTACACCGTGTGCATTCACATGGAAACCACAGTCATCTAACTACACACCTGCAAAGAATGTGATGCCTGTGCCCGTGATGCTCACCCAAACATCTCTCTCTCTCTCGCTCTCTCTCTCCCTCCCTCCCTCACAGGTGCCCAAAGCCACTAACTTCCTGCAGAACGAGCTCAAAGAATCTTGTCACTTTGGAGAACGTGGTGGCCTTTACTGTTACACACAACAAAACATTCGCAGATAGCTTACTGGCATACAGCTGTTTTATTATTCTATTCCAGCTACTGGGAAAAGTAAGAAAGAGAATTTGCCAACAGCGGACCGCCTGTCGTCGCGTTAAGATGTGTTACACTTCTCACAAATAAAAGTCATGCGCCGCTGTTTCTAGCGATGAAAGGGAAGAGCAAATTGAAACTGTGCATTTGTGTTTCCTGAATGAGATTTATAATCTTTATAATTATTTTATTCTTGTGTCCGGGAGTAATGCACTCTGGCACCCTCTCTTTCTGCTTCCCTCTCTCA
The DNA here is from genome assembly GCF_013347855.1 of Anguilla anguilla. Classification (NCBI taxonomy): domain Eukaryota; kingdom Metazoa; phylum Chordata; class Actinopteri; order Anguilliformes; family Anguillidae; genus Anguilla; species Anguilla anguilla. The sequence continues at coordinate 3,567,651 of NC_049201.1, forward strand.
AATTCTTTCAAGTTCAAATTCAAAATGAAATTATTGGCATATTTTATGTATGTATTGTGTTGTGTGTTATATGTTTTGTCAAATCGTTATAATCAATCAGTATAGCAACAACAATAAAAGTAAAAACAACTACAATAATTATGAAGAATAAAACATAACAGACATAAAATGTATACCAGTACTAGCAGTGATAACAATAGTGACACTACTAATAGCAATTATATGTAATAAATAATACAAATATACGTATATAAATTAAACATATGCAGTATTAATTAATGGGAGTCATGGGTCAGTGCTGTCCTCCCTTCTGTGGCAGATAGCTCTCTCTATCTGTCTCTCTCTACCTCTCTATCTGTCTCTCTCTACCTCTCTCTGTCCCTCTCTCTCTGTCTCTCTGCAGTTCTAGCCCAGTGCTAAAGCACCTGATCCAGCTCATCAGGCAGTTATGTTCTGTTGTGAAAGGAGAGCCTGGTCCCACACAGCCCCCCCCCCCCCCCCCCCCCCCCCCCCCCCCCACACCCCTGCTGTACACTGTCAATGCACTTAGAAAAAGAAATGCCTAACGGAAGTCATCTGATAGTTAAAAAATAAATAAATAGATAAAACAAACACAATTTTGCTATAATAATGCATGTAAAACAACATGTTTGGACCAACCCATTTACTCTGATATGAAAAGAATCCTAATTTATTAATAATTCATTGATTTAAAAAAAAATCTAAATACCCCTCTTGCACTAAGAAAAATCACACTCAGCACTAATAAAATAACAAAATAAATCACAGTTATCTGCAAATCATAATGAATGAGTCGCTAAGATTGTTTGATTCGGTTGACGATTGGAATGTCTTCCTCGTCTGTTCATTTAACTGACACTTTAAATCAAGTAACATCACACGAGAAACGTCCAGAAATCCGACTCAAAATGGACGTAAATTTCCACGGACGATGTCGACCGGACTCACCGACGCGAGACAGAGCGAGGGCAACGACCGTCCACCGCCACATAGCTGCGCCGGGCGCGACGAGACAAATCCGTAAAAACTCCAAACGGCAGAGAGGGTCTCTGGGCTGAGCTTTCCCAGAATGCCCCGGGGCTCCCCGCGAACATAAGTGAAGGGGAGGCCGAAAGCTTCTGGAAGAAATTCCAGGAGAGATCAATCCACGGGGAGAGGAGAGGAGAGGAGAGGAGAGGAGAGGACGTTTCACCAGCGACGCACACCGCAGCTCTGTGTGTCACACACCTGTGCGCACCCGTGCCGGTCTTACCTGTACATGCCGTGCGTACGGGGAGGGGGGGGGGGGGGCCCTTCCCCAGGTGCGCACGTGAACTTTGGAACTGTCTTATCAACCTGTTCCTGTTTTTTTTGTTTTTTTTTTCGGGTCCCTCCCACTCTGAGCACGTACGACTTGCCCACTCCACTTTCCACACCTCCCTCTTCTGGACTTTCAGGTTTGGTCACATTGCTTTTGTTGCAAAGTTCACTGGGAGCCTTTTCTGGCCTTTACTGGTAAATAAAAAAACAAAACAAAACGCCGAAAGAAAGTGAAAGGAATTCTCGTGAAACTTTTCACACCCACGGCACCCAAACTGCGACACACGTGCACACCTGTGAGATACAGTACAACAGAGTCCAGACCAGTGTTAATATCACAGAGCATCACATCAGCCTACTGGGAGGGGGGGGGGGGGGGGGCGGGGGTTTATTCAGAAGCAATATCACCGACTGCTGTTCTGATTTCGCGATCTTACACAAATGAGATCCTGAGATGATCACTGAAGACCTGATTCCACAGCTTGAAAATGTCCCCACAAGTAGGGCATCTCGTCACAGCTGTTATATGTGCATCGCCTGGTCCAATATCCGATGATCTAGTTGTTATGGATACGGTCCATATATCTGATCTTTCTTGAAAATGTACTTTTTGCAGCAGCATGCGTGCATGCGTGCATGTGTGTGTGTGTGTGTGTGTGTGTGTGGGCGTGTTTGCGTAAGTGGCTGTGGGTATACGTGTATGAACATGACTGAGCGTACCTGTGTGGTCGTACACACATGTACGGTATGTGTGCACTTGTGCAATGCTTGTTTTTGAATCAGCGTCAGTGTGTGTGCATGTGCATATTTATCTGTGTGTGTGCCCATGTGCCCGCACACATATGTGCGTGTTTGTGTATTTGTGCATGTTTGCTTGTGTCTCAGGTGGGGCGGGGTGGGTGTGGCGGGTGGGAGGGTCCAGTAGCCAGAGCAGAGGTAGATCCAGGCCTGGGCTGAATTAATCCGGATGCTGGCTCTCTGCCTCTGAGGAGGAGGAACAGCCGGACCAACCCCCCCCCCCCCCCCCCCCCCGTTTCAGCGCCCCGTCCTGCTCCCTCTCACGGCCTTAACTCTCCGATTCCGGACCATAAAATCTCGAAAAAACAGCTCAAGAGTGCTCGGAGGTGTGGACAGCACAGAGCATCCCAGGACAGGACAGCCCTCCTCCATCCCAGTAATGCTTCCCCGAAAAATGAGGCCGATCGATTTTCGGAGGTGGACAGGACGGGCGTTGGGGGATTTTGGGATGATGAGAGAGCGGAGAAAACAGCTGACTCAGAAGACACGGAGAAAAAGCGTGGAAGAGAGACCCTGAGGAAGAAAGGTTACAGGGACGGTTGAACAGAGGCAAAGCGGGGGATAGCGATGGAGAGGAGGGAAGAGAGGAACAAAATATTCTTAAAGAGGGGATGAGAGGGTGTGTATAGAAGGAGGAGGGAAGTTTAGCCATGCTTTTTTTGTTCGTTTGTTTTGCACTTGGAGGTTGTTGTTAATATCAGGAACATAGCATCTGAAGCAACAGAAGTTCTCTTTTGCATACAAACAATGTTTGATTTTGAATTTGAAGTGAGAGAGAGAGAGAGAGAGGGAGGGAGGGTGGGAGGGAGAGGGGAGAGAAAGGGAGGTATAGACAGAAGAAGAGAGAGAATGAGAACGACGGGGAAAGAGAAAATGAGAAAAGAGAGAAAGAAAAGTGATAGGCCACTACGTTAGGCCCAAAACAGTGAGTCCAGAGTTATGTGGTTAAGCTAGGCTAGGCTCCCAGGCATACAAGTTCCCATAACAGTGGAGTGGAGAGCCATTTGCCCTTCGGTCTAAGGCCACTGAACCTTTCACTGAAGCTACAAAACAGGGCCCCACGGATCAGCGCCGAATCTCTGGAGCACGGCGCAGCCTTGACAGGAGCCCTCTACACTTCTTGTCGGATTATTTTGCCAAGGGCGACGTCGTTATTTTTTAATTTGAGGGTTGCGTCGCCAAGAGAGTGTTGTCACGGTAACATGCTACAAGGCCCTCGCTTTTACCGCACCTTCTACTGCGCTTCACTAGTGAACTAGCCGAGCTGCACGCGCTACACCAGCACTGGAGCGGCACACACGAAAGATAAAAAGTCAAAGTCAAAACAGTGACCTTGCCTAAACCCCCCCCCACCCCCCACAAAATAAAAAATAAAAAAATCATAATAATAAAAGGAGACATGTCAGGTCTGCCAGAAGGGGTGAGCACTAATCTGTATCGGTGTCTTGACGGTCTCACGTGCAACTCAAACAGTGATTTAAATCTCGCCCGTGCATTAAAGATCCAGCATTCCTCCATGGCGAAATAAAAAGTCAATTTGTGCGAGGAGCTGTCTACTTTGCTCCCCGCTGCTCCTTCAAAGCCGTCGGTTAAGGGAGAGGCGGGGAGGACAATTAAATAACTAATATTTTACAGCGAAACTCTCCGAGATTGGGCCTCCGCGCGCTTATGAATTATTGAAGGGCTGGGTATCTGTGCCCTTCAAACGCTGGGCTTCGAGCTGAGGGAAGAAACTAATGTGATTGCGAGTTCCTTCGCCTTCACGTCAAATCTTGCATTTTAGAAAAAAACAAAAAAAAAAAAAAACGATAGTTTCCTGAAAGGCACTGACAGGCTGGCTGATAGCAGGAGACACACAACGCGGGATGCTTCTTACCCTCAGCCAAAACAATTCAGATTTATTTTTATTTTACGTGATAAATGTCGACAGAGCGCAGAATTTTATTTTATTTTTTTCCCCCTTTGTTTAGCGTGCCTTTAAATGTCATTGGGTACTCCAGAAATAATGTCTAAGCAGCAACAAAAATAAATAAATGAGTAAAGAAAAAGAAAAGGAGAAAGTTAGCAAGTAAGTTTGTGGAAAAGTGGACTTCATAAGTCAAGATTGCGATAACCTTTCCCTCATTTCTTTCCTTTTTAAAAAACAAAACTAAAAACTTTTTCAACAAACTATCCGGCGTGTTCCTCAGAAGACATTTTGCAGTGCTTCTGCGTCAAGCATTTAAAATTTCACGCCTCCAATCCCACCCGAATTTGGAACGTCCGTATTCACTAACCATGTGCAAGCATGCTCATTTTCACCCCCTGTTGCTGACTCGGGACAGTGAAGACAACTCGCGGTTCTCCTCCAAAACATGCGGTGTCAGCCAACTTCTTCTTCTCACACTGCAGCCACAAGCTGCACACGCACAGGGCAGGGGTGGAGGAGACCCAATCATACATGTGCACAGATGGCAAGCTGCGATCGCCCGAACAGCTGACAGGGGTCTCTCGAGCAATGAACACTGCTCTCTGCCATCTGAAGCTCTCTCATATATCCCTTAGACCAGTGGTGACCAACCCTGTTCCTGATGATCTACCATCCTGTAGGTTTTCATTTTCAACTCTAATTTGAGCCTACTAATTAGCAGCTCAATGCAGATCCATAGCTGTTGAATGAGGTGCGCTTTGTTAGGGTTGGAGTGAAAACCTACAGGGCAGTAGATCTCCAGGAGCAGGGCTGGTAATCACTGCTTTAGACAACGGTGCTGTTTGTCACGCCGAGCGTGCTCTTATTTTCCAGGAATAAGAAAGAGTAAATCACAAAATAAGAAAAGATTTTGGAGAAAGCAACGCTCCCTTTCCTGCACCCGCTCCCCTCCTGGTGTTCTTTAGCTGCCAGCGCTCTTGTCATTGTCGGACAAATTAATTAGTCTTTCCATAATTAACTAGTTCCCCCCCCCCCTTTTCCCTTTTACACATCCCTATTGAAATGTAAATGAGAAAAGCCATAGGTAGGCTTTGAATGATTAGAGAAAATTAGACCAAAACAAAACAAATGAACAATCCCTTAGTGCTGACTCTTTTTCACACTTAATTCCAAATTCAAACAGTGAAACCAGAGTAAAGCAACAACAGCAACAACAAAAAAAACCTCTAAAAAAAAAAAAAAACGTTTGATGGGGTAAAACTTGGGTATTGCATAAATGCGACTGAACTATAAATGCAGGGTAGGCCTATATACTGTGTATATATTAGTACGACAGAAATCGCTTCACTATAAGGGTATTACACGGCCTTTGTTAAAACAGTGCAAAGTACTTCTAATGAGTAGAATCTGTCACAGTGTCCTGCAGAGAGAAAGCAATGCGCACGACTTTCTGAAGATGTGACAGGAACAGATCCTGTCCAGCGGACGGACGGTCTATAGATTCAGTGACGAGGGTTTCAAAGCGTTTCTTCGCCGCGCTTAGTCGTTAAATAAAATCACTCAAAAACAAGGCCCCAGCACTGTCAGGTACCCGTCATGAAACGGCCCGTGTAAAAAAAAAACTGTAACGACTACAAAGGGATATTTCAGTCCTGTTCCCGCAGAGCTGTCTCCCTCCCCCCCCCTCCCCCCCCCCATACTGTATCTCCCTAAATCAAAAATAAATAAAGTAAATAATAAAGCTCCCTTTCTGTTTTTAGTGTGGAAGAAGTGACACCTCCTTTATCTTATGGTTCATGATAACCAGCATATGCCTAATGTATAAAAAAAAAACATTTAAAAAGCTGAAATTGAAATCCACAGCTAAAATGAAACACACACCCCCCCCCCCCCCCCCCCCCCCCCCTTCAGAAAAAAACTCGCTTTTAGTTTCATAACAGTACATGCACTGCAAAGTCTTACCAGCCCAGATAATAGCTTTTCGTCTATGGCATTCAAGATTAATGTAGGTTGCCAAACTTATTAACATATGCGCACGTCATTGCGTAATGATTCATGCAGAATTTATACAGAATTGAGCGTTTCGCCGTCTCTGTGTAAACAATGGATGCATCATTTGAAGTCGCAAAAGCCTTCAGAAATGCATTACGTTCAACAGTCCCTGTCATTTGTGCATATGCTTCTGCCAGATTAATGATGACATAACGCAAAAACATGTACATCTACAGTACCTAATGTAACGGCAATCAAACTTCTTCTTTTCGCTAATTATACTGATTGAATTGAAGTCTAAACATAACACTTGGACGATGTGCATTGTTAAAATAAAGAGACGCTATTGGTGGACTCCCGACTATTAACTGTTACCATGGGAACCTCAAGGTCATGCTCACTGAGAGGAGGTCAAAAGGTCAGTCATCAACAAACCATGTGCCCTGTTGACTATGTTATCTCCATATATGGAAGGCCCATTGAAGACATTCGGTGCAGCCGTTCTGTTACTTGAAGGATATGGACAATACTTATTGCACAATTTGAGTGTATAGTTAACCTGCCTCCTGGTTACTTTGATAATGTTAAGAGCTGAACTATCTCTGACTGAGGTCACAAAGCTAGGGAGGAAAGGAGGAAGCTCATTTTTTTTAATGAGAGCACATGAACGACATTACACAAATCAACATTTGTTCGCAGGTATTCCATACACTGTATATTGTGTATGTATGTGTGCGTGAGTGAGAGAGAGTGAGAGAGAGAGAGAGAGAGAGAGAGAGGCCAGGTCAGTGGAAAGTCAGAGAGAGTGAGAGAGAGGTTTGGGTGAGCATGACAGCCATTTGTTTATTTTAATTCTTTAGTAAGTTGACTGTGGCCTTGTTTACACTAAAGTCCCACAAGGCTGGCCGATTAGATTTGTGCATGTGCGATATGCAGTCGGCCATGCACACACGATTTACGATGCACTGTATATCCGGTTCTGTGTGTTTAGATCAAAATCGGGTCTCCCCTATACTTCTGTTGTACCTGAAAACCAGCTCTACAAGACGGATGCTCAAACGTTAACTTCAAAACTGGAGATGGTTCTGATTGCATTTAGACAGCTTATTATTTCTCATGGACAGACCACAATCACAGGATTTAAACACATATCAGATTTGTCAGGAAACCAGATATTTGTCACCTAAACTGACACACGTAAACGGAGGGCCAGTATTTTCACTAAAATACAACGCGTTCATACTGGAATGCTGCAAAGGGCGGCAGTGTATTATAATGGATAAGTAGCTGGTCGTGTAACCTAAAGGTCACAGGTTTGATTACCGGGTAGGACACTGCCGTTGTACCCTTGAGCAAGGCACTTAACCTGCATTGCTCCAGTATATATCCAGCTGCATGAATGGATGCAATATAAAGATATCGAGCTGTATGAATGGATGCAATATAAATGCCATGTAAGAAGTTGTGTACGTCGCTCTGGATAAGAGCGTCTGCTAAATGCCTGTGATGCAAATGCAAAAGAACAGAACGTGTTCTCACAGGAAGTCTGTAAAGAATAAAACGTGTTCTCGCAGATATTTCGGTATTCTTGTCAGGCGGCGCCGCTCCTATTGGCCCGTACCGCGGCCGGCGGGTTTCTCCACAGCCGTCTCCCTCGGCCCGGCGCTCTGACCCGGACTTCTCTCCTGTCTCACACACCGTTGGGTTTGTGCGTTGCCAGCACGTCAAACTTCTGCCATTCCCCCCCCCCCCGTCTCTCCCCCCCCCCCCATCCCGCCCCCCCGGCCCCCGATTTCAGCTCGCCGGCTCCCCGGGGAGAGGGGGGGGTCTTTGAAGTCGGACCTAATCGGCGGAGGAGCTGAATTTCGGAGAGTTTTCCTCTCGTTCCGGGGTCCCAGTCACCGCCGGGGCCCCTCGCACCGCCGGAGCGATACGCGCCGTTCCTCTCAACTTTTCTGTTTCTCTTTCTTCTTTTTCTTCTTCTTTCTCTTCTTCCTCTTCTTCCCCGTGTTCAAATCCCTTCGCTCTGAGGTCGGCGTGGCCTTTTGATGTGCAGAATTCGGAAGCGGAACGCGGTTTGAGATTCCGCAGCCCGTTGCGTCAGCGCGGCGCGGCGCGAGAAAGCGGGAGTCCTACCGGGGGGGCGGGGGGGGGGGGGGAGGTCTACACGTCGCTCCAGGCTGAGACATCAACGCGCTAAAAACAGAGGCGCTGACATCACAGGGATCGCCCCAAAATGAGAGGCCCTTCAGGTGAGATTAGGGCAGGCAGGTCACTCGGTTTTTAAAAGATACCCAGTCACACTTTAAAAAAAAAAAAACCGAATTAAATCATGTTTATGACCCTGTGACTAGTCTGCGGAAAACAGTTATCTGAATCGGAATTGCTTTTAAAACTGTGTGTTTTTTAAGAAATCTTCTCATGCATGAAACGCTTCCCAGTGACAACGGCTATTAAGAATTCTGAGAATCACCGCAAGCCCAGAATTTCAGCAAAGAAGACCCAGCTGATTAGTTTGAAGTGTCTTGTTTTTTCTGTTTACAGATGGCTCTAGCCAGCCTGCACAGGCATCGGGGTGATTATATAACGGGTTCAGGCTTTGAAATTCAACATCTGACGTCTGACGTCTCTGACCTCTGATTTTGCTTGAGTATATGGTTAAAAATGCACCAGAATCACTGGACCGTATTGTACATAATTTTTGTACCATATAATTCAAAATCCGCTCATGAATGTGTTCAAAAATCAGATGGTCTGATGTCTTTAAGTGGCATGGCAGATTAATGGGCCTCTATGACAGCAGACTTTGGCTAAAGAAGTCTTGTGAACTCTTCTACCCTAATTATGGACACAAATCTTCTTTGTGTACAGAGATCCTTTACTCTGGAAGCTGTTTTGGTCTTTAAATAAAGGTTTGTAATGTTAGCTTCTGCCGTCTTTTGTTCAACACCAGTTCTTTGTAATGCAAATATGGCAACCCCAGTGGTTCAAGGTAAAGCTTGAAAAACTTTATGTACTTTGTGACAGCATGTTTTTAAGTGATGATTGATTGATCGATCGCTTGATTCTTAGTTCTGCAAAACAGGAACAGGAGTTTCTGTTTGTGTGTGCGCGTGTGTGCGTGCATACGCAGTGTGTGGGTGGGTGGGGGGGTGGTTGGCCATATGTGCTTTGGAGATGAAACAGTTGACTGTTCACGCTCTGCTGAATTGGAGGAGGAAGTTGTAGAGATAAGTTTACAAATGCTTTACAGCGAAGCATTTCAAACTGAGAGACAGTTCGGGCTGGTTCAGCCGCAGATCGAACAGATTGGATTCGGAGATAAGCCTCCTCTTTGTGTGAACGTCTGTATCGAGAAATGTGGAAAAATGCGCTCCGTCAACAATCCTCAGTTTCACAGGGAGGACAAAGGAAACAGGTAATGTTGTGAGAGGATAAGGGAGACAAGCAGACACACACACAGAGGGGAAAAAAGTGGAACGGTAAAGAACACAAATAAACCCAATTCCCACTGTGGCTGCTCAGAGGTGGGGGGTGGGGGGGGGGGTGCAATGGCTCGTTTCGCCCCAGCGACCCCCCACTGATCAATTGGGCGACCGTCTTCCTCAGACAGGTGTCCAGTGTGAGCTGAGGGCTGTAGAACAAAATTAAAGGTGCAGTGGCTACGTTTGTTGTTGGCGGGGTGGAGGGGGGCTGGGGGTTGGAGGAGGGGAGGGGTGTGGAGGTAGAGGGGGGTGTTGGGGGTTTTGGGGGTTGGAGGAGGTGGGGTTTGTGGGGGTGTAGCAGGGGAGAGGTGTGGAGGTAGAGGGGAAGGGTTGGGTTGGAGGAGGGGAGAGGTGTGGAGGCAGAGGGGGGTGTTGGAGGTGGGGGGGGGGGGGGGGGGCAGGGAAACACTACTCCGCATGTCTCTGCCTCCCCCAGCACTGAGTTGCTTCGGGCTGCAGAGAGAGATCAGATAATCATCTCCGGTGACGCCATCTTGTGATAAAGCTGCACGGCGTGGAGAGACCTGTTTGAGCGCTTTTTTCCCTCAGGCCCTCTGGGATCACCACGCCCGAGGTCAAGAGGCGCCGGGGGGGGGGGGGTGGGGGGGAACGCGGCGATAACATCGCAAACGCGCTCACGTGCCGTGATGTCACCCGAGCCTTGCGGTCGTCTGCGCTCGCTGACGCTCGGCCCAGAGCCGCCGGAGCGGGGCGAGATCGCTCCATTCACAGAAACCCGGGGGAGCCGCTCGTCGTGCTTCCCGCTGGTAGCGCACGCCCGGTTAGCGTAGCGTTGGCCGCGCCTCGACGGCGCTGCGATGCGTAGCCCAGCGGCCGGATCTGGGCCTCGTTTCCCTGGGCTTGCCGAGCTCCAGGTCGGGCTCCTCATCCAAGGAGACGCTACATAGTTCACACGCCTGCTAAAACCCCACGCTACTCACTCTGAATGGTCACATCTGATTTCACTGGTAGATTTCACTGATTTCACTGGTAGATTTCACTGATAGATTTCACTGATTTCACTGGTAGATTTCACTGGTAGATTTCACTGGTAGATTTCACTGGTAGATTTCACTGGTAGATTTCACTGGTAGATTTCACTGATAGATTTCACTGATTTCACTGGTAGATTTCACTGGTAGATTTCACTGATTTCACTGGTAGATTTCACTGATAGATTTCACTGATTTCACTGGCAGATTTCACTGATTTCACTGGCAGATTTCACTGATTTCACTGGCAGATACTATACCATTGATTTCGCTGGCTCAGTGCCTACGGGACCTTTCCGCGTGGAGTTTGCGTGTTCTCCCTGTGTCTACATGAATTTCCTTTCCTGGGTAATCCAGTTTTGCTCTCACAGTCCAAAGACATGCAGGTTAGGTTAATTGGACAGCCTAAATTGGCCCCTAGTGTTTGACTGTGTGTTTTTATTTATTGAATAAACAACAAAATAATAATTAATAATTCAAAAAGACAATCTTATGATGCCCAAGAAGTTATAAAATTCTTTGCTCCACTCTTCAGTTTCAGGACATTTTCATAATGTTACCCTATTTTATTCTGGACCATTATCATAACCGCAAAAACAATATCTAACTCTTACTACTGCGCCACGTGACCAGGTGTAAGTTCACGGCTGCGTTTGGTTCTGACGAACGGAAGCAGGTTAATTTTTTTTTCCTTCTTTCAGAACAGCTTGCACAGTTCCACTTCCCTGTTTCAAACGAACACAATGAGGACAGAGCAGCGCTCCTGAAAGTGTAAACAACGAGGGGGTTTCGTTTATCCAGAGCCTGTTTACAACACAGCGGCCTATAGAGGAGGGGAAAAGGCCACCGCAGCCTCTGACAATGCCTGGGTGACGCACGGAGTTCACTGCTAGCACAATGCTCACCACACACACAAACCGCTTCAACATCTCGCTTCACATTGGTTTTTTTTTTTTTTTTTAAAAACAGCTTTAAGAATCAGGTGGACAGTCAATGCTGAGGTTTAGTTATTGCTGTTGGGGCTGATGTTTCCTTTGCTCACCGTCCGTACAACCCCTATGCCCCATCCAGACCCCAATGCCCCCCTCCCCCCCCAATCCTGGTGCTCTTTTCTCAACCAGGAAGTGCATGCCAGTTCCAATAACCACTCCCATCCCTCTTCACCTTGGACTCAACGGCATAAATAACCTTGAGCAGTAGCATTACTAAAACCCCTTAAATAGCTCCAGCAGCATGTTGGGGGGGGTAGGTGGAGGAGGGTGCATTGCATTACATTACATCACATTACATTACATTACATTTATTTGGCAGACGCTTTTATCCAAAGCGACATACAAAAAGTGCATTTCATGGTCATGGACAACTACAAACCACAGGTTCAGTAAGATACAATACTTATTTTGTACAGCTATTTCTAGCCAAGAACACAGTTTAGTTCACACAGTGAACACTATTCTGACCTAACCTCTGCAAAGCGAACTAGGCAGAAGAATAAGCGACAGTATTAGGACAAATACAAATTACCAAAAAGTGCTGGGATGGGGCACCATGTAACAAGTGTCACAAAAGGGGGGGGGGTGGATTTAGAGTGAAATGTACAGCGTGGTGGTAGTTAGTCTAGGTATAGTCTGAAGAGATGAGTCTTCAGGCCACGGCGGAAGATGGGTAGTGAGGGGGAGGTTCGGAGAGGGACGGGGAGTTCGTTCCACCACTGGGGAGCTAGGGTGGAGAAGCTCTGTGATCCCTTTGGGCGGGTGAGAGGGGTTACAAGGCACCCTGCTGCCGCAGAGCGGAGTGGTCGAGCAGGCACATAGGATCGAATCATGTCCTGCAAGTAGATGGGGGCTGTCCTGTTGGCTGCAGTGTAGGCAAGGGTCAGGGCTTTGAACCTGCGGTTGTGGTTGCCATGACAACATACCTCCAGTAAGCCTTGGTGGGGCGGGTCGTACTCCGTACCCTTAAAAGTGATGGAGCACGTAGCTGTACTGCAGGGCTTTTCCTGGAGCTTCCAAAGATATTCCGATATTTTTTTTTCCGCAAAAAAAAAAGAAAAAAAAACTAAATAAATGAAAAACATAAACTGTCTTTCAGAACTGAGTAAGGAAGCTAAATTGGTTCAATAAAAGCAGATGATTGCCTGAATGAAGCAGTTTGGGGTCTGTCTGAGACGGAAAACCTGCAGGCCGTGAGGTCTTCTGGGGGGGGGGGGGGGGGCTGGGGGAGTCAGCCTATCGCAGGGGGAGCCCTGTTTACTGAGCTTTCAGTTCAGACCACAGTCTATCATCCTCAAATTCGGCAGATTCTACTTTATCTGGGTGCTTAACCTTAGCAGTTCTGCCTCATCAAAAATCCAACATGGCGCCGCTCTCTTACTCCTGATAGTCTGTTTCAGTGAATATGGACTGACACACTGCAATCAATGATTCATTCCATATGTACAGTAAGAAGGCTGCTACTGCACACACACACACACACACACACATCCATACACACATACACATACACACACACACACACACACACACACACACAAACGCACACGCACGCACATACACACACACGCACACGCACACACACCTACACACACACACATGCACACGCATTCACACATACACACACACATATACACACACACACACACACACACACACACACACACACACACACAGGCTGCCGGACTGAAACCAGCATTTTTAATCTCTTGTTTTCAGACAGTACTGGAACTGGGACAGAGGAGAAGAATGAGGTGCTTGGAACAGGTAATTGAACACAAAAAACAACAATAATAAAAAACAAAACAAAACAAAAAACTGAATGTCAGAACAAGAGAAGCAGAAGTGTGAGATAAAGAACTTTATTTGACAACAATCCTGGACATCCGAGCTGAGTTTACACATGACTGCTTTCAATGCTTGAGAAGGTAAGCATAGGACATTTGTGACATCACTTCCTGTTAGAGTTCCTGCACTGCGCTCCAGTGATTAGAACAATAATAATAACAATAATTGCTGTGAACTGTCAGAAAGGAAGAACAATGCAGAACCGTTGTCATCACTTGTTCAATTTGCTTTAACAAGTGAGGAAGAAAATCTCAGTGGACCCAGTCTCTGTTCAAACCAGCCAACGACAGGTCTTTGAGCAATCAGGTTAGAGGCCTTTTTGAGTCTTGTAATTTTTCATGTTGTGGGGGGTGGGGGGGGGGGGAATGAGGGGGGGGAGGAATCTCGGCATGTTTACACAGCGAAAAATCTCAGATGACACAGCAGTGTTTTAGTGACAGCTCCAATACAAATGGGCTTGAAGCGTCACGCGGTCTCCAGTGCGTCACACGGCTCTGACTGACACGCCCGATTACTGTTCCTCTCCAGGGGGGCGTGAGCCCAACACAGCGACCCTCATCAATTAACGACCCGCCCGATGATGCCCCCCTCTCATCCATCACACCTGGGCCACACCTTAGGGGAGTTCCCCTGCAGGTTCCCAATCAGCATCCGTCAGTCACAGGCCTCCACTGAAACGGCGTTGATTAATAATGGTGAGGGATTGTAACTGAGAGGTTACGGGTTCAAATCCCAAGGTGGGGACACTACCATTATTTTATTTTATTTCTTTTTGTTACTTTTAAAGACCTCAGAGGAAACTCACAGAGCCCAGAACAAAGATTGTAAACAGCCAAAACCTAAACCCCTCCAAAAAGAAAAATGTACCCATGAACAATTTTTTACACCACACAAATATTTTTTTTTGGTTTATGGGACACTACCATTGCACTTCACCTTTGAGTAAAAGTACCTCAGTTAATACTCAGCTGCATGAATGGTTTGCTGAAATGAGTGCGTAAGAGCTGTGAGAGTTTCTGTAGAGGAGATGCTAAATGCCTAAATGTAAATAATGTATATATTTTATAATAATATTCTTGGCAGAGGCCCTCTCTCTCTCTCCCTCTCCCTCTCTCCTTCTCTTTCTCTCTCTCTCTGCCTAGCTCCCGCTCTCCCTCTCTCTCGCTCTCCCTCTCTCCTTCTCTTTCTCTCTCTCTCTGCCTAGCTCCCGCTCTCCCTCTCTCTCTCCCTCTCCCTCTCTCCTTCTCTTTCTCTCTCTCTCTGCCTAGCTCCCGCTCTCCCTCTCTCTCTCGCTCTCTCTCCCTCTCTCTCTCTGGCTCACTCCCTCTCTGTTTATTTTTCTCTCAAGGTGTGTGCGAGGTGGGGGTTCATCCCCATCAGGGGTCAGAGGTCATTAGTTTGGACGGGGGCTTCTCTTTCACCACAGTGTCCCCCGTTCCTGTTTGTGTTTTTCCCCAGGGGGCTCAGGAAAGGTGAAGTCCTTTTAACCGGAGTCGTTCACACCGATATCCGTCCCCTCACCACGCGGAAAACAAACCTGAAGCCCGGAGTGTACTGACAGAAAAGATGAGTCCACCCATATCCTGTGTCTCCTCTCTCTGCAATCTGAGACAGGAACTTTTTTTGCGCATTCTCCTCTGACAATAACACAAGCTCTGTTCTCAGGCTGACTTATTTTCCAAAGGGTCCCCATTCTACTCAACAGATCATTTTCCTATCCCCATTACGACTACTTTCTGCACGACATCTCATTTTGCAAATGGCTGTGATCATTTTCACTTCCTGTGTTGTTGTTGTTGTATTGCTCAATGGGAGCAAATCTGTGTCAGAATGTCACACCAAACTTATTATCATTATTTTAGTAACACAATCATCTCCATAATCTTCCTGAGAGTCAAATTATTATAAAGAAATTGGTGCATGCAGGTCAGACATTTTCCTTATATTATTTATCCCTCCAATGCATGAATTAGATATTTTGAACATTCACACAGACAAAATGAGTCTGTGTGAAAAAGGCTAGCAGTTGCTTATCGTCGCTAGCTGGTGGTTTCCTCGGTGTGCAGATTCTGACCTGTACAGAGTCGCCATTTTCTAATCATCTGAATACAATTTCTGAGTTTTTAAAGGGCCGAGGGTGTGACTCTAGCCCCATTTGGCTAGAGCTGAATAGCCCTGCTTGTAGTTCTGAAACCGATCTTTATAACAGTAACCTGACACAGGAGGAAGTTGAAATAATGCATTTCATAGAAGAAAAAAAGAAAAAAGTCATTAAAAATAGGGTTTGGTTGTTGCTGCACTTTGAATAGGGGGGGGGAAATCCTAACCGTTGATGAATGCGGTTGTGATAGCGTCAATACTTATTGTGAGAAAAAAAAAAACACAGCCCGATTAGCCTAACTGCGGCAAGTCGAACTTCAGCCCGTGTGCCAAAGGTTGTGTTGACAGTGCAAAGCTGTAGCCCTGCACATAAAACAAGGACTTTAACCCTTTAAGGTGTGAGGTCACAAACATGTGATTACTTAGAATGTTCTGAACTGAAGATTCTAACGCTGATACAACCTTCACGACTGGAAATTGAAAGATGGTGCACGTCTGATATGCAGTCGTCCATGCACACACAATTCATAATGCACTGTATATCGGTTCTGTGAGTTCAGATCTAAATCGTGTCTCCCCTATACTTCTATTG
This sequence comes from Anguilla anguilla, assembly GCF_013347855.1. Lineage (NCBI taxonomy): Eukaryota > Metazoa > Chordata > Actinopteri > Anguilliformes > Anguillidae > Anguilla > Anguilla anguilla. The sequence goes on from NC_049201.1 coordinate 3,583,679, forward strand.
CACCTGACAACCAGCTCTACAAGACAGATGCTCAAACATGAATGTCAAAACTGGTGGAATCTGACCCAGGCTAAGCATAGAGGTGATTCTGATTGCATTTAGACAGCTTATTATTTCTCATGGCCAGACCACAATCCCAGAATTTAAACACAGATTTGTCAGGAAACCAGATATTTGTCATATGAACAGACACGCGTAAACAGGCCCTGTATTTTTGGTAATCCTCGTGGGCATTCTTAAAGAAAATATATGCTCACTGAAAGTTTTTACCCGTTTAAGGTGCAAGATCCCAAATGTGTGATAAGAACGTTCTTCGCATGAACGTGCGGAGGCTGTTGTAACAGCAGAGTTCTGGAACACTGGCTTTTTGAAATTTGAAAAAAAAACAACATTCCAAAAAAAAACCTGCTTTTCAAACGGGTCAAGCTGCCAAAGAGTCGCACTGACTGACAGAGCCCAATGCGCGCTAGCATTTTGAGCTAGCGCTACTCTCGCGGCTACGCTGATTAATGAACGTTAGCACTGGCTCTCTATCGAGAGACCTGCTTACAAAAGCACACTTTGATTATCCGAGCCGCTGGAAGCCGGAGCGACGGCTAACGTGTGAAAGGCTTGCGGGGGACCGCGGATCGCTGTTGTTCGCATCGTTAGCGACGAGCTAACCTTTAGCCGCAGCGCGCGCCGGGGCCTATTGAGCACGAGCCGGCGCGATGAATGGAAGCGGCTCGGCGATCCACTGAGAGACTTTCCTAATGAAACGCGGCTTAATTACTCAAAGGGAGTCACGGCCGCTGGCAGGGGGTGGGGGGGGGGGTGGTGGCGGGGGGGAGAGGAGGGACGTCGCGGTCTCTCATCCGCGATGACGACTCAGGGAAAGTGGCGGGGGAGCCCGGGGCGTACGGCGGCTAGCCTTCCCGCTAACGGCACCCGACCTGGTGGACACACGTCACGTCTGAAGCTGTGAACCACGGGAGCCTGGTGGAAGCCCAGGCAGGTGGGGGGGGCGGGGGGCAGGGGGGGTAAGGGGGGGCAGGGGGGGGTCTGCCAAACCCATCTGGCACCGAAGCCTGCCAGACAGGAGTAATAGAGCCCAGACAGAATGCCCATGCAGGGCGCCAGTGAGTAATTATGCCAGCGCTAATGACGACGACAGTGAAGCAGGGCCCAGGCTGGCTCGAGATGAGTCAACTGAGCAAGAGAGAGACTCCAGCGCAGTGCACTTTTAAATCAGGAGGACGGGGTCGGCCATTTTTCAAACAACGCTAGTCACTGCTGCTCAGTAAAAAAAACAATATATACATTGGTTTGGGGTGGGGGGAGGGGGGGGAGGGGTGTCATGCTCTAAATACAAAGAAGTTGAAGTTCGGGTGACCTCGGGCATCTGTGAAGCTAGCCACACAGGAAGAGAGAGAATCACCCCCCTCCCCTTCCCCAATAGAAGAAGGCCTCCATCAGACAGGACCGCAAATGAGGCGCGGGCGTCCAGCGTAAACAAGCCTTTTGTTTAAAAACAAAATGGAACCTTCAACCCATTCCACCCCCGGAGTCCAATCTGCTTTTTGGTCCTCTGATAACGCACCGCTTTCATTTTCATTTTGGCCCTGCCGCCCTGAGAAAGGGACTTTCTAAAGAAAATCTGATTCAGCGATAAAGTAACAATGTAGACAATTGTTATTGCTTTACAGATAACTTTACAGACTCTTTACAGGCTTTAATGCATTCACAGCCTTCTTAATTCACAGCCAGGCACAGATTAGAGCAAATTAATAAGGGTACAGATGAACAACAGTACAGATATGATTCACATAACCATAACTATGAGCTCTAAACCTTGTTCAATACAATCATGAGCATTATTTGGAAAGCACTTTCAACGTAATATACAAATAAATAGGGCTTGCGGTGGAATTTTGATCTCATTCTACTGTTACTATGACATCACACTTGTTAAAACCAGATGTGATAGGGCCACAATACGGTCATAATGTCTGCAGCAAATTTTACTATGGACAACAAATGCATTAATTATGACAGTGTGATGACATCGTTCATAATCACCAATACGCCGTTATGTCTGGTTATGACAGGTGTTATGTTGTGCTCATGACGGTGTTATGCAGGCCTTATAATGCATAGTACAAGGACAGATGGACCAGTTCTGAGGCTATGTTGTATAAAACAAGTCACGGCAAACATATTTGTCATGCACCAGGGTAGAGACGGTGATGAACTGAAACAAGCTGACAGCAGAACTTTTTTTTCCTCAAACAAGCGTCAGAAAAAGCTCCGGTAATCGAAACCGACTGAAGGCCAATGCATTCTCGTTAGTGCCAGCAGGCAGTCTGGGTCCAGGTAGCGGAGGTACAGGGGGTGAGTCCAGGTTGCTGATCCTCGGGGGGGGGGGGGGGGACAGGTACAGCCAATCCTGGGCAGCAGTAGGACCTGCTGTTTTTTTTATTGTTACTCAGACGCTGATTGATTATACTGTTAACTCCCTCCACGCAGCAAAATGTGAACGTAAAATCAACTCTGAGAGAATATTCCGGACTCTATCTAACAGAGTTGCTGTAATCCTTACTGGATTAACACATGGGGGTTTTTTTAAAGGCCTGTGGGACATTGCACAGATTTTACATGGTGCCAAAAGAAGAGTATCTTGTCAGAGAGAGAGAGAGTGTGTGAGAGAGAAAGAAGTAGTGAGGGAGAGAAAGAGAGAGAGAGAGAGAGAGAGAGAGAGAGTGTGAGAGATAAAGAAGTACTGAGGGAGAGAAAGAGAGAGAGAGAGAGAGAGAGACTTGGCTTTTGCATTCCTTTATGTAGGTATTTAGCATGAGCCTGAATATTTGGGAAATACATGGGGAACGATTTATTTAATAAAGTATAATTTCCTTCTATTTCTACAGTGTTTTCCTGTAATATGAACTAACAGCTGTAGTGCCTTTATTTTATACAGTTATGTGATTCCACCTTAATTTAAAAACGATTCAACTTGAAAATAAAATGCAAGTCACCACTTACTTCTGAATACAGAAGGATAAAATTGCACAGACTATTACCGATCTGCAAAAAAAAATTCTGCACGTTGTTAGAACTGCTCAGTGTCTGCCCTGTTGATGAAAGAGGATTGTGAGACTGTCAAGAAAAATTGTTTGAAATTGCCAGAAAAACCGACACGAATTATTAGCATTACGTACGACAAGTATGTGAAATGTTTTTTTATTATGTCATTTTTAAAAATAGGTTCAATAGGTCTGTGTATTACATTACATTATATTACAGGCATTAAGCAGACGCTCTTATCCAGAGTGACTTACACAACTTTTTACATAGCATTTCACATTGTATCCATTTATACAGCTGGATATATACTGAAGCCATTTCGGTTAAGTACCTTGCTCAAGGGTACAACGGCAGTGCCCTACCCGGGAATCGAACCTGCGACCTTTCGGTTACAAGCCCAGTTCCTTACCCACTGTGCTACACTCCGTATTATTGTTTAAATAGATTTCACGATGTGCCGCGAGGCTAAATCTCAGGATCGGGCCGATCGCAGAGGGCCGGGTTTTCCAGGCGAATCCGGGGAGCCATTATTTAAAGCCGCAGCGGCTGACAGCCGACGGGCGGGGAGACGGATTGGCGTGGCTCTCCGAATCTCTGTGAGCAAATATCACTCATCCATCTGCGACGCCGAGACTGTCATCCTGTCAGGGGGAGGCGAGCACAGAGCAGCTGGCTGAGGGATGAGAGGTGAGCGCCGGCTCTCTCTCTCTCCTTCTCCCTGTCTCTCTCTCTCTCTCCTTCTCCCTGTCTCTCTCTCTCTCCTTCTCCCTCTCTCTCTCACTCTCTCTCTCCCTCTCTCTCTCTCTCCTTCTCACTCTCTCTCTCTCTCATAATCCCTGTCTCTCTCTCTCTCTCTCTCCCTCTCTCTCTCTCTCTCTCTCTCTCTCCATCTCCCTCTCTCTCTCTCCCTCTCTCCCTCTCTCTCTCTCTCTCTCTCTCTCGCCCTCTCTCTCTTTCACTGAGCATCCAGCGCAGCGCAGCCTTATCAGTATGCACACACGCACACGCACGCACACACACCCACGCATGCTCACGCACACGCACACGCTCACGCTCACACACACACACACACACACACACACACGCACGCACAGACACGCACACATACACATACACAGCAATATTCTAGCCCCAAGGAGATAGAATGCACCTGTGGCTTAGAATAATTGAATACCCCAACCCCCCCCCCCCTCCCCCAACCAGTCTAAACCAGCATTCACCCCCCAGCAAGCCCCAATCCCTCTTCACCAAACAGTCCACACCAGCCCCAATTCCCCTTCACCAACCAGCCTACACCACCCAGTCTCACCCCCTGAACACTTTCCACCAGAGCTCCTCTCTTAACACAACAGACTTCTGGGCAAATGGGTTATCGACATTCCGTAGCTCAACAAGGGTCCGTGGGGGATCATAGATTATTTCCTCGTTTTTTCTTTTGACCCTCTTCCTGGGGGGGTGGGGTGGGGGGGGGTGGGGGCTCTCTACCTTTCATTTGGATCACGGTATTCACCGTACCCGTTTCTGACGGCCCGGTCGCGTGAGGGCGAGCGAGACCCGGGGAGATCAGAGAGCGAGAGCTGTTCCCGCCGTTAACAGCAAAGATTGAGCTTTGATTGGTCCGTCTCCTCCGGGGTCGCGGGGGGGGGGGGGTCGCGGGCAGGGGGGAAATTGGGGTCGCGCCGTACCCTTGACGCGGCGCGGTCGTCGGACTGAAAAACGAAGGCCGAGCGACGCCGATTCGCCGTTCAGCCGCTGCGTGCAGGAGCTCGCCGTCGAGGACAAGGGTGTAGCACTGAAGGTCAACGACAGCGCTCTCTGAATCCGGGCTCAGTCTCTCCTTCCTTACGCATCAGCTTCAGAGAGCGCAGTATCTGCGTTTGTGATTGTGATTCTGCATTTGAGATTCGCTTACGGGAATCTCTCTTTCTCCGTATGTCCTTCTATCTCCTTCCCCCATCCCCTCTCTCTCTCTCTCTCTCTCTCTCTCTCTCTCTCTGCCTTTCTCTCTGTCTTCCTCTCATCCACTCTTTCTTTCTCTCTCTCTCTGTCTTTCTCTCTATCTTTCTCGCATCCACTCTTTCTTTCCTTCTTTTTTTCTTTCTCTCAGTTCAATCCATTTCTATTCAGTTTGCTTTATTGGCACGAGAAAACGAGCTCACGTTGAAGAAAACATGCATTTGACACTGAGCAACACAAAAGACCAGAAACAAGTGAACAGGCATCCTTCACTCAATGGCCCTCATTCACATAAAGGTTCTTAAAATGTTCTTACTTTTGTTCTTAAAAATGTTCCTACGAAAGACCAATATGAGATTCATGACACATGTGCAGACACGTGTTTTTGTGCATAACCCAGGTGTTTGAGATGAATTCTGAGTGTTTGTAGCCATGAACAAAGACAGATAAGAAAAAAATAATGAACGGTGAAATATTCTTGGAAACGTTCTTACGCACAGTTCACGATCATATATGATCTTACGCATGTTTTGTGAATGAAGCCCAATGTCTCTCTTTCCCATCCACAACAACAACAACAACAACAACAAAACGCCCCAGCACAGTTTTCAAAACGGGGAAATCAAATCCACAGCGGGGAAAACCTCCCGAGGAATAAAGATGGCGCTGGTTTCTGGTAACTTTCTGGCAAGGGTGCTGTCAAATATTTCCAGTCACAGCGATTTATTGGAATGAGTGATAATAAACAATAGATAATTGCCACATACAGAGCATACCATAAGACCTGGCTGGGTGGAGAGCTTGTCTGACAGCGTATTAAACCTGCTTTTGATTGAGTCATTGTCGCTGGTTTTGTGAACGGGGCGTGTCCCCCCTGAGGTCCGACGCATTACGACGCTCCAAAGCGACGTCACTAAGCAACGCTTGGCGGGAATGCAGTTCCTGCACCACGATTGGTCTGTCCACCTGTCAGTCTTCTGGCAAACGGATGCAAGTTTGGGTGTGCCCTCGCCTCGGAGGAGCAAGATCGCACAAAGTATGCAGTTACGTGCACACGCAGCGATTAAAGGTCAAATTACAGAAAGAACCTGAAATAACCCTTAGAACCGTTGCTAGGCAATAAAAACATAATTGACCGAGTTCATTCGGGCGCTCGATAGGCAGCACTAGTCATAGATGAACACAAAAGCTTCCAGCTTGCCTCACCTGTTTATCACCTTCTGGAATTCCTGATGTGTACCTGGTTCTTTAGGGAATATTTTTGCTTTCCATGCCCCTTCCCTTTTTACCAAAAACCTCCATTTAGGAATCACCCCTAGGGGGGGGGGGATCTCTTTGCAGTGGCCTAGTTTTCCACCTTCCACTTGACAACCAAG
>NC_049201.1:3595070-3600070 GCF_013347855.1 Anguilla anguilla
CAATGCAGAATATATTCTGTTTAATAACACATTTATTACACTGTAGTAGCTTAGCGATGTAGCTCACACTATTACTAACAACTCAGAATGTGTGTGTGTGTGTTTTTTTTTTATTGGTTATTTTCAACAGAATCTGGATCAGGCAAAGTTTCAAGAAACTTTTGTGCTCTACTACTAGTTTTTACAATGCAGACACATTTTTAAATTAGTTTTTATTCAGCCGCTACTGATTGTGAATTTTTATCATCCTTGAACTATCTGAACCGTTCGTGAAGAAAGAAGGAACAAATTCCTGTTGCGTTTAATTGTTAGTTAAAGTGGAAGAAAAATGTTGATTGCTTCCAAGCCTTCATTTGACATTTGTTTCTGTCAGAAATCAGAAATGTACTTCCTGGCTTTGACACAAGACTGTGAAGTGGGAGATCAAAAGAGGAAACGTCATCTTTCATGAGGCTCTGTCAAGAAAAAAACCCCATCTTCCATAGTTATCTTCCGATCTAATTATGTTTAAGCTGTGCTCTCTTTCATATGGAAAATATCAATATATATTCACTGACAGCTACGGCTTTTAAAAAAGAAATATTCCTACCCACTGTATTACAAACCACGAAAAACTTCACACGCAGTGAACAGTGACTAATTTTAGTGCCTACTGCTTTGAGGACAAACAGACCAAAAGTGCCGATTCACGAAACATTTCCGTCAGAGAGGTGACAGGTGTGTGGATGATTGCATCCAACCGTGAAATTGCAATTGTAAAAAAAAAAAATAATTTGGAAAGGTGCGTGCAAAAAACAGAGTGGAGTTCACAGATATACTGTCCAGTCTCACCTGAGGTTGGCCCTGGAAGTTTAATGGGGGCAGGGGGGGGGGATTGGGGGGGGGGGGGGAGCTGATGCCTTCCCCCCAGGTGAACCTTTGGGAGATTCCAGGTGTCGTCCAGCTTTCACCTGCGCCGAGGACTGCAGTGATGATGAGGACGGAGAATGCGATGATGAGGATGATGAAGAAGATGAGGCCGCCAGTGGTGTGAATACCGGTCATGGTGATGCCTCTCCGATGAACGAACATGGCCACAGACTTTAAAAGCTCAGACAATACTGAGGGCAGCCAACAAACCTCATAACGCAAAGGTTCGGCGTATGCATCCCAACGCCCCCAGCTACCTCCATTTTCTCCACCGAACGTCTCAAATTCGAGCACCTCTCAGGTCTCAGCTCGATGATTTGAAAAACTCAAGCCAAGACCTGAGAGGTGCTTGAATTCAAGATTTGAATTCGAGAATTTGAATCCTTGTGCCGCATGCATTGCACAGCATTCATAACACCCTTATGAACACTACATAATGCGTAATGAATGCTGTCTTAAACATGCAGGAACACTGTAACCAGTTCTTATGGAAAGGGGGTTTCAAATGCTGACACGTACACTTGTGTCACAACGGTGGCATATTGCTCATCAATGCACACTTCATAACCTCACATCCATTGGTGTAATTCTGCCGTGATGTGTGTGCTCATGCAGAGGGGTGAGGTGACCATGATTTAGCGCTAATAGAGGTGTTTCGAAGATCTACTTCAAATGAAGTGCCTCCAAACAAATTATTTCAGTTCTCTCTTACCCACTCCTTACCAAGATTGCAATTTTAATACCGGAATTATTTTTGGAGTGAGAAACACTCTCAAATTAATAGTCATTTAAATTCAGCATAGCTAGCGGGAATTGAACAGAGATATATAAAGAATAAAATGGGTATTTTTTTTGTTTTTTTTTTGCCCAGAGGCACACTGCATTATTAAATTAAGCCTTTTCTTGAGCTGCACTGCATGTGTACAGCAGAACCTTAAGTAGATGATGCTTTCAGAGACTGATGTGCTGAGCGTTGTGGTGAATTAGCCCAGTGCTGTGTCCCTCGCTGTATTAATGAACTATTTAAATCTGATTAACTATTTAAATCTGATTAACACTGTTATATTGTAGCTTATCCATCCCCAACACACAAGAGACAGAAGTATTCAAAATGAAATTGTTCTCTACAGAAAGTACTCAAGTTCTGTTTGGTTAAATTAATATCACAATAAATATAAGCAAAGATGTACAAACTGAACTGAAAGTGCAGTGAAATTGTCTTTCTGAAGCAGGGCTGCCCAACACTGTCCCTGGAGATCTGCCGTCCTGTAGGCTTTTATTTCAGCCCTGATTTGGCTCACCTGATTCTACTAATTTGTAGATCAACACGATATTTAGTTGTTGAATGAGGTGTGCTTTGTTAGGGTTCGAGTGTAAACCTACAGGACGGTAGATCTCCAGGAGCAGGGCTGGGTGGCCCTGCTCTAGCTGTTGGGTGAGGTGTGCGTTGTTAGGGTTCGAGTGTAAACCTACAGGATGGTAGATCTTCAGGGGCAGGGTTGGGCCGCCCTGCTGCAAATGGATGGAGGGGAGTACCCCCCACCTCAGCACTCAACAGCCTGTCTGCATTGTTAAGTGGTACTGCTGCGCAGCTCAGCTGCAGCTGGGACTGCAGAGGGGGAAGCAGCGACTGCGCAGACAGAAGGATGCGCACATGCGCGTCTGCGCAGGTCTCGCTGGGTTACAGAGAATGTTGCTGTGACAGGAAGGAGCCAAACAGATACGACTGGACATCCTGGTTGGTGAGAAGAAGCACCAATGGGGACGGAGCATTTTAAAAGTTACCACATACTCAACTGCAACTAACTGAAGTTTTGATGTTTTTTTTTTTTTTTGGTTTTTTTCCCCACCGTTTATTATCAGAAGAGTTTTACTCACACTATGAAACACCGGCATCCTGCTGGGAAGAAAATAAATGCTTGGGGCTACAAATTTAATATTTACTTTAATTTCCCAAAAGATGATAAGGATTTTTAAAATATTTATATTTGTATTTATATAATTTCGCTTTTCTTTATGGCAGATGTTGACATTTGATCCGATTGATTAATTTTTTAACGCAGAATGTGAGAATTAAAAGAACTAAAAATATAAACTTTTACTTAACTCTTCAGCGTTGTTATTATATATATGTATGTCTTTTAGACCTTGGCTTTCACCTTCAATTCAGTATTTGCAACAATATGACTATTTGCAGGCAGTTTTAGTTCATTATCCAAAACGCCAGGAATCCTTGGCCCAAGGCAACATTTGATTACACTATTTATTTATTTTTGGCATCTCATTTCTCCACATGAGCTACAGTTTTATTGGTTCCCTATGCAACGATCCGAGCACCATTCCATCGTTACCCCAGACTCATGGGACATTTCAGTGACATTGAGAACGTGCATGGAAGTTTATTATTATGCCAAACCTGAAGGAAATGCAAATAAAGCTCAGCGGTGGCACGGCCGCCATGAGCCCAGCTCGCCACCAGAGGGCGATGAGGGACTAATCCGGCTCTCAATATTGCACCTATTGTATAATAATTGTTCTCACCTGTGTCCTGTTTCCCCATGTATTTGTTGACCCTGTTCCTTTCTTAATGGCACTGTCTTGGAGTCTCCTGCCTTGTGCTTACATATGGGGGGTTTCCCTAGAGCAGAGGTGGGCAACGAGGGCCATATCCGTTTCTGGTTTTGGGCAACAGAGCAGTATAATGGGTAAGGAGCTGGTCTTGTGACCAAAAGGTCGCAGGTTCGATTCCCAGGTAGGACACTCCCGTTGTACCATTGAACAACGTACTTCACCCTTATTGCTCCAGTATATATCCAGCTGTATAAACGGATGCAGTGTAAAATGTTGTGTAAGCCACTCTGGATAAGAGTGTCTGCTAAACGCCTGTGACGTGATGACTTTCATTCCAACCTCTGGCCTTACTTGCCTACTTAGCCCTAACATTTACGCCATCTGAAATTTTGACGCCGGAAAGGCACCGTTTTTTAAACGTCCTGTAGCCATCAGGCCTGGCCCAGCAGTGTCAGGCTGGTCCAGCAGTCCAGCAGCGATTTCTGCTCCCACAGCAACCTACTTTCTTACAGATTATGAAACCATATGTCGCAAAACTGTATTCCTTGAAATAAAGGACACAACCGAATCAGTGTCAACAGATGTATTTTTAAATCAGAGCATGTTTTTTTTTTTTGTATAAGCTAAGGGAAAAATCAAAGCTTATCACAGGCACTGTCATTAAAATATGCAAAACAAGACGAAACAGAAGTTGGAAAAAGTTGTTAAAGACATAAAGTGCAGTATTTTTTTTTAAAAAAAGGAACCTCTTCCATCATAACAAATTCAGCATGTTTCTCTCTCTCCTGTGTTCCCACTATTTAGAGGCTGCTTTTGCTTATGCACAGTCTCTCTCCTCTTATTCATCAATTCCACAGAGAACGCTCATCTTTGGTGGTTTGTGTGAGCAGGGACCGCACAGAAAAATCGGTTACATTCCATACAGTTGTTATGTAGTCTATTCTGTTTATTCAAAGTCTCAGTTTCAGTAAAAATACGTTATCTCCACGGAGTCCTAAACCTACCGTTTCTATAATGCCCACAATTATTCACACCCACCCTAAAATCTTTATGTATTTCAACACACAATTACAATAGGAAGGAATTTTGTGTGATTGTATGAGCAAAGTCGGTTTTCGATAGCGCTCGACAGTGCGATTTATATCTAAGCATCAATCATTCAGTAGCTGAATAGTGTGATGGATGAAAAAGTGACACATTCACACCTGGCTAGGCACCAACACCTGCTGCCTATTGTATAGCAGGGGATACAGCAGCACTAGTAGCAGCAGTACCACTAGCAACGGTAGTAGCAGCAGCAGCAGCAGCAGCAATAGCAGCAGTATTAGCAGCAGCAGCAGTAGCAGTAGCAGTACCACTAGCAGCAGCAGTAGCAGTACCACTAGCAGCAGCAGTAGCAGCAGCAGCAGCAGCAGCAATAGCAGCAGTATTAACAGCAGCAGCAATAGCAGCAGTACCACTAGCAACAGTAGTAGCAGCAGCTGCAGCAGCAATAGCAGCAGTATTAGCAGCAGCAGTAT
>NC_049201.1:3603653-3643653 GCF_013347855.1 Anguilla anguilla
GAGGCCTGTGTCCAAATTAGCTTTTGTACTCAATTTTGATTTACAAAAAAAAAGAAAACTGTCACAAAGCGAAAGCAGTTTGGCAAGCTGATGTTTGTCATTACCGGTCTCGCCAAAATGTGTGTTTCAAAGTGAGTCGGAATTAAAGGGAGAACAGCGACTCAGTCCAGGCCCCTGTTTGCAAAATTGGCAGACACCTGTCCGCACATTTGGATTAGCTGTTGGACACAAATGGAGACGCTCAGCCAGCGGGTCTGTTCAAGTGGATATGACATCACACAACCTGTATCCAATCACGGAGAGATAGCTACAGTTTGCCCCAGCAGCTGTCACTAAAACCATGCCCAGGTTGAGGAAGTTGGCCTAATTCTGCTTTTTTGTTTTTCATTTCCTCTCTAATTTAATTAGACTGTAGCCAAACATGTTGTTTACCAGGTTTGGTACTCTCCATTTTACCTGCTGGAAATTTCACTGTAATTGGCTTTGAGCCTTTCTCCGTGATTCGCTTGTTACACTGCTGGATCCTTAGCATATGTGCATATATCTGTGTAACCCATTTCTACCAATAAACATTGACTTGGATTCACTCACACTTCTCCTGGATTTTACGAGTAAATTCAAGAGTTACTTTTAATTCCTCACAAATGCAGTTTGGCAAATTCTCTGAGCTCATCAAACCATGTTTGTCAAAGAAAGAAAGGAAAACTTGCATTTATGTTTCAAAGGCAATGTTAAGGTGTCTGCAGGTTTAACTCCAGTCCTGGAGGGCCGCAGTGCCTGCAGGTTTAACTCCTGTCCTGGAAGGGGCACTGTGTCTGCAGCATTTGTGGTTTCCTTTCAACGAGCATGCCCGTTTAGGTCTTGGAAGCAAGGTGTGTGCAGCACATCAGTCAATCAAAATTTTTTTTTTTTTTTTAAATCTAAAAAACACCAATTCCCAGCAGACACTGCAGCCCTCCAGAGTGAGAGCTAGAGATCTCTTTTCTTGCAGTCGGCCGCTGTAGCTCCCATCCCCCCCCCCCCCCCTCCCCCACACAGTGTCCCTGGCAGGGTATGGTTAATGTGCCGCAGAGCAGCCGGGGAGGGGGGGGGGGGAGGGGGAGCTGCGGTTTTTGCAGTAAGTAGATTTAAGTGAGCCGTTCGGCGGAGTTCTGTATGCGACTCTGAGGAGGTTGAGTTTCCACCGCGGCGGGCAGATGGGGCGGCTCATAAAGAACTTTTTAATGGCCCTCAAATCACCGCTGGAGCCCTTCCACCCACGGCATCCCACTCCTGCGGTACAGAGCTGAAAGGACAGGGCTGCTTCATCATCTCATAAGCTGTGTGTGTGTGTGTGTGTGCGCGTGTGTGTGTGTGTGTGTGTGTGCGTGTGTGTGTGTGTGTGTGTGTGTGAGTGTGTGTGTGTGTGAGACAGAGAGGGTCTGTGTGTGTGTGTGTGTGTGTGTGTGAGTGTGTGTGTGTGTGTGTGTGTGTGTGTGTGTGTGTGTGTATGTGTGTGAGTGTGTGCGTGAGTGTGTGTGTGTGTGTGTGTGTGTGTGAGAGAGTGTGTGTGTGTGTGTGTGTGAGAGAGAGAGGGTCTGTGTGTGTGTGTGTGTGTGAGGGAGAGTGTGTGTATCTATGTGTGTGTGTGTGAGTGTGGGAGTGTGTGTGAGTGAGTGAGTGCGTGTGTGTGTGTGTGAGTGTGAGTGAGTGAGAGAGTGTGTGTGAGTGTGTGTGTATCTGTGTGTGTGAGAGAGTGTGTGTGTGAGTGTGTGTGAGTGTGTGTGTGTGCGTGCGTGTGTGTGTGTGTGTGTGAGAGAGAGTGTGTGTGTGAGCGTGTGTGTGAGTGTGTATGTGAGTGTGTGTGTATATGTGTGTGAGTGCTTGCTTGCGCCTGTGTGTGTTTGTGTACAGTACGCTCTGTGCTTATTTGTGCAGGGAGGTGGAGCCTCCAGCCTGGAGCGTTGCCCGGGGTGATGCTTTACAGCCGAGCGTGCGTCTCCCAGCAGAGTCCTCGAGCTGAACGTGCACCCAACGCTGACCTCGAGAATCCCCCCCTCACCCCTCCCCTCCCCCCCCTCCCCCCCCCCCCCGCCCCCCCGCCAGAGCGATGGTGGCGAGTGATGAGTCCGTCGGGCCTGCGGGCCGACCCGACGTCTCGATTCATCGCGGCGCGGCGTCCGGACAATGGCGGTAAAGACCGCGGCGTTTCTCACGTCTTATGCCTCGGCAGCTCAAGGGCCCGTTTCGTCAGCGGCGAACAGAAAACAGGTCACAGGGAGCGCTACCGAGATTCTTCTCTTCTCTTTAGACTGGGGGGGGGGTATGGGGGGGGGAAGGGCGTGGGAGGGGGGTGGTGGTGTTGCATGTACGGCAGTATCCCTGGTGTTAAATGTACTCTAGCAGTGTGTGCGTGAGCACAATAAGACTCTACAGCTGAGTTGATTTTATTATTAAAAACGTGCTCTGTCGGACTGCAATGTCCTGGAAAAAAAAATCTAAACAAAGCAAAATAAAAATAAACTGTCTCTGCACAGACTGGGGCCTCACGTGTCCTTTAACGATCGTTGGGAGCATATTTGTAAGGTTGAAAGTAGGGTACAGGCAGTTAACTGCTCAGTTTCAATTTGCTTTGCTGACACCTGCTGGTTTCAGAAGCAATTAAACCCCTTGACCTTTTCATGGTCACTGTGACTCCTCCTCTGGCTCGGGTAACCAATCACGACGCTCCCTGCTTTCTGGTTCCCTCCTATAATCGCAGAAATATCATGTTGTTTTCAAAAAAAGCCCAACAGAGTCACTCATCCTTGTAACTTTCTTCTGATTGGTTGAGATGGATATACTTTTCCTGAATCACATTGTCTGCAAAAAAATCATTTAAACACATGTCTTATCTCAAATAACTTTCTCCTCAGTGGATAATGCATGTCAGACATTTTGCATTTTGTCCCTTTGAAAGAGAGCAGGGTGCTTATTAGCAGCTGATCCAGTGACTACAACAGAACTAAAATGAGTGAAAATTGGTTTCCTTGTCTTTATAACAGGTGGCCCAAACTGATCAAGGCAGGATATGCAAGCTTTTTTATACTCTTTTTCCTTTGGAAGTCTTCAGAAAGACATTCTGCTTAATTGCACTTATTCATGGACCCTGGAAATTGCTATACTGATATATTATAGTACTTTTCTTTTTAAAACCCCATTTCAATGCAATTCCACAGCATTTCAATAATCTCACAACAAGAGCAACAGATTTGTGCAAAGCTATAGCAGCACTGAAGTAATGCTGTGCGTATTTGAACGTAATGTCAAGTTATACAGGTTTAAGGACTTTTTAAACCTCGTCTTATGTTCAATTGGTATTTTTAGTTAACAGACTACACACAAACACAACCATTTTTAGAATGATTAATTTCAAAACTCTTGCATGTATTGCAAGTCAAAGTTAAAGATAAACGCTAATATTAACCACAGTTTGTATTCAGAGCGGATACGAGTGTAGACTGTAGCTGTGGCTTGCAGCTTTTTCCATAAATGTCAAATAAAATAAATTATGGAGTCATTAAAGAATTAAGAGCAGAAGTTATGCGCATAGCATCCCCAAAAAACATCGGCCCTCCTTCGTCGTTCCTGTTCTGGGGGTTCTCGGCGGTGGGAGTGTGTGTGTGTGTGTGTGTGCGTGTGTGTGTGTTCGGAAATGTCAGAGCGCGTCTCCTGACAGTTTCGGCACACAGCTTGAAGGCCGGATTTCGGGAGGGTCACAGGGAGGGCAGCCCGCTTTTGAGCCTTACAGACAGAGCGGGTTCCTCATTACCTCCCATAAAATCAGCATACGGGAGGAAGCGACTTTCGCAAAGTCATTAAGGTCTGAAAAGGGACCTCAAAGATGTTTTGTTTTTTTTTAAAGAAGAAGAAAAAAATGGACAAAGCCCATGTTAAAAATAAATGACCTGTTGGTAGTGGCCGTCATAATGATGTGGCGTTAGTGAAAGATCGCTGCTTTCATGTCCCTCCACAGGGGTTTAAATAAAACAGAATCATTAATTAGCTCTTTTCGCTAACTGAGGCAGTACAGGTTAAAAAGTCTTTTGATTTATTTTTTTATTTTTTCCTTCCTTCTTCTGGAACATTCCGTCTCAAGGAGCACACCAGGGAAGCAGAGAGAGACCTGTTCTCCCTCGAGGAGAGAGAGAGAGAGAGAGAGGGAGGGAGAGAGAGAGAAAGAGGGAGGGAGAGAGAGAGAGAGAGAGAGGGAGGGAGAGAGAGAGAGAGAGGGCGAGAGAGAGAGAGAGAGAGGGAGTGAGCGAGAGAGAGTGAATACAGAGAGAGGAAGAGAGAGAGAGAGAGACAGAGAGAGGGAGAGAGAATAATTTTTAAAAATCACTTTGAATTAGCCGACAGTGCAGGCAGGACAGGCTCAGCGTGTGGCCTCCTTCAACAAGAACAGACAGGTGCCATTCAGCCGGGCCTGCTGGGGCTTCGCTGCTGCAAAATTTTAAAAATTAATTGCTTGTTAATTTTAATGCTATTTGCATTTTAAATGTTAATCGCTTTCTTTTTCGCCTCTCGAGAAAGGACTCTGTGGCTTTACACGAGCGTTCAGCTCAGCACCCGAGCAAAGCAAAGCTTTTTATTTTTACCTCAAAGGCCAGAGCACAGCTCAGCAGAAATAAATAAATTACTAAATAATGAATAAAAAATAGAACAATTTTCATGTCGGCTGAAATATTGGGCTAATTTAATTGGAGGCATTGAAACCATTTGGTATTAATGTTAAAATACCAGATGGCTTTAGAAAGATTAGGAGCTTCAGGAAGACCACCTGCCTGCTCGACCCCCCCCCCCCCCTTGTCACCCAGTGCTTTCCATCACACACCTCCACCACCTCCACTCTCTCATAATCTCCCCCAAACCTAAAACATCCACCAGCTCCACTATTTCGATCACAGACACCACCGACACCATCTCCACTGTCTCCATAATATCCCCTACGTCCAACACCTCCACCATCTTGATCACCACCACCTCCAACACCTTCACCCTCTCATAATCTTCCCCACCTCCAGCACCCCCATCCTCTCATGATTTCCCCCACCTACAACACCTCCACCATCTCAATCTCCTCCACCCACTCATAATCTCCCCCAACTCCAAAGCCTCCACCGCCTCCACCATCTTGATCACTGCCACCACCTACACTATCTACACTATCTTTATAATCTTTGCCACCTCCTCCACCTCCTCCACCTCCACCATCTCAATCACTGCCACCACCTCCAACACCTCCACCCTCTCATAATCTTCCCCACCTCTACCTCCTCCACCCTCATATAATCTCCCCCACCTACAACACCTCCTCCATCTCAATCTCCGCCACCTCCTCCACCTCCAACACCTCCACCCTCTCATAATCTCCCCCACGTCAAACAACTCCATCATCTCCACCGTCTCCTCCACCTCCGCCACCTCCACCCCCTCCACCATCTCCACCACTGCCGCCCTCTCATAATCTCCTCCACCTCCACCCTCATCCTCAGCCGCTAGCTTTTGCTATCGCCTTTACCTTCATTTAGCGGATGTTCTTTATCCAGAGCAGCACACAGTGTAAGAGAGGCATTAGCGCTTTGAGCTGATTAATATCAGCCATAGTGCCAGGCCCGGCTAACTGCTCTCCCAGACCCGGGAGTATTACTGCAACATTAACAGGAATTTAACTACGCTGGCCAAGAACCAAAATACCTACAGACTTATACCCATGACAAGTCCCAAGAAGACAGGCATGAAATCATAAAAGTGTAATTAACGAAAACCATTATAGAGAACATAATCTGAATTGGTACTGAAGGCGAGAGAGCCAGAGGGTGGGATCTTTTTTTTTTTTTTTTTTTTGAGTATGACAATAAAAAAAGTTTCCTTTGTTTTTTTTGTCTGTGGGGTCACCCACTCCAGAGCAGTGACATTTGCGAAAGAAACAGAAAAAAAAACACAACATGGCTTTTATTGGATTTCTTTGAAAGCAGAGGAAACTTTAATTTGAATTTTCACGAATATTTTCACATTTCAAACGGGAGCAAAGGAGAAGTTTCCCTCCCCTGCAGCACACTTTTAAAATAGAAGTATGCCTTCACTGCCTGGGCCTGATTCAATAAAACAGCATTCCTGATTTGCTCATTCAAAATGATGATGATGATGATGATGATGATGATGATGATGATGATGATATATATCGTTTATTTTATTTAACCATGATGATGATGATGATGATGATGATGATTATTATTACTATCTTACTATACTCTATTATCTTATCATACTGGAATGTGATGCCCTTGTATTCTGCAGTGCTTGTTTGTCATGCCTAGGTCTTACTTTGCAATGGAGATTTTGAACACTTACCAAAAAAAAAAAAAGTTTTACATGCAGACAAAAGAAAGCTTTTCTCTGACGGAGTAACAATCGGCACAGCCGATGACACATAGAGTGCCGGACGCCATGTCAGTGTGAGAGTACGGCTTTCTGAAAGGTTACAATCGCACAGGAATAGTAGATGACTAATCCCGTACGAAGAACCGACGCCGCAGGCTAATAAAGACGGCGTTAAAAGTCTATTTTGCCATTAGTCTTGATTTTACGTTGATTCAAGCCTCGTTATTTTCCGTCCCGCGAAGACCCTATCATCAAGCGAGATCGCTCGCGTCGTTTAGAAACTTGAGAAATGAGTCATTACGTTCGGCGCAACATAATAAGGTGACTTTGCGTCGATGCCGCGCGTGATTACCTGCTTCCAATCCCTCACTGCCAGCTCGGGAGAATATTCCACACAACACACGCGCATATTAGCAAACATTAATAAAACATTAAGCCCAAACGTGATTGAGTAAGCCCTCTGCCGGCATTAATAAAACATGAAGCTACACTTGATTGAGTAAAGACTCTAAATAAACATGCCACGTGTGGTATATTGCTGGTTCTTCAAAGGCTGACGGATTGTGTCTTTATGGGCTAAGCGTAAACATGCACAGGGTGCCTGTGTGTGGAACAATGGGCCACAGATTCCTGCACAAAAAGGATTTGTTTTAAGAGCGCTGGCAGCTGATTGGGTCAAAGTTTTGGCACGCTCTGCGGGCAGAACCAACCCTAGTAGACTGCAGACCTGGATTCAGTGAACACGTGCTTTTCACACACAGTATAACGTACGAACAGAAGAAAAGAGATGAGGAAAACAGGCCATTCAGTCCAATTTTGCACATCATTTTTTTTTTTTTACCTTTTTAAAATTTTGTTTAATAGAGGAGTGGCAATATCAAAACCATCAACAATAAAAAAAAAAATAATCAAGCAATAAATACGAAACACCAAACGATCAATAAAAATGATCAATCGATTTAAAAAAAAAAACTATTGTTTGACATGTTCTCTTGGTTTACGTCAGCATGTGGCACCTTGTTCTATTAACAGAACCCAACGAATCTTTTGCAACTCCCAGGAACCAATTAAAAAATCTGCTTCAATTAACCAACCAATGGAGATGCGAGTACAGACGAAGGCCTGCCCTGGCGTGGGTAAGGCGGCTGACAGGACGGGCATGCGGGAGAGAGATTTTGAGCCGGTCGGCGGTTTAGTGGGGGGGAGAACACGCCGTCGTCCGCCATCTTCGAACCGGCGCAAACACACAGCCGCGGAGCAAACGGGAGGATCGGTCTGGAGACGGAGCTCCTGCTATTGAGTCTGAAAATAAACGTGTCTCCACACTTCGGCTGGCGTGCGCACCCGACAAACAACAGGGGAATAAAACGGGTGCTCATGCAGCTCGGACACGGGGATGAAAGCACCTGAAGCTGAACCAGCGGACTTACAAACACACACACACACACACACACACACTCAGACGCATACACACCCACACACTCAGACACACAGACGCATACACACCCACACAAGCAAGCAGGATCACTCCGAAGAGTTACAAAAAGTGAAATGAACAAAACAAAACAAAAAGTTAGAAAAATCCCAACAGGAGGTGGGGCTGCGTTTGTGTCACTAAGGTAGCAAGGATTGGTAAGGGGGGGGGGGGGGGGGGTTCTTAAAGGAACAGTACAACAGTACAGGGGTGGGGGGGGGGGGTTCTCAAAGGAACAGTACAACAGTACAGGAGTGGGGGGCGGAGAGGGTTCTCAAAGGAACAGTACAAACTGCATTAGAGTCATTGCAGTATATTTTCTTGCTTTAGACCACTAACTGAACACTGCCCCCTGTTGGAAGACCAGAACCAGGCTGTCTAAATGGGGGGTGGTGGGGGGGGGGAGTTTGGCTCCAACTGCATTAATTTTGCCAGGCTCATAGAGGAAAGGTATAAGCCTCAGTAGTATACAATGCTCAGGTGGGGGTGGGAATGAATGGGGGTGTACCTGTTTACTGTGCTAACGTCTGGATGTGGAGCTACTGGGGGGGGGGGGGGGCATGGAGGGGGGGGGTTTAGAAGGCTGGCACTAATGAGGGCGAAGCCTCATTAACCCTCCCAGATGGCGGGCAGACGAGCTCGACAGAACGAATGGCGCCTAGGCCTGATGGGAGAGGTTGACCAAACGGCCAATCAGCTCGCCAGACTCCGAGGACTCTGGGACACGGAACCCGCGCAAGCTGAGTCTCCGTATGACAGCTATTTCATTAGACTCTTCATCTTTCACTCTTTTTCTTCCTCTTCCTCTCTTCCACTCTCTTTCTCTCTTCCTCTCTTTCTTGTTCTACCTCTCCCTCTCTTTCACTCTCCTTTGCTTCCTCTCTCTCTCTTTTTCTTCCTCCTTCCCTTTCGCTCTTGTTCTCTCTTCATCACTCTCTTCTTTTTCTCTCCCCATCTTCCACTCTCCTTCTCGCCCTCTGTCCTTTTCTTCCCCTCTCACTTTTTCTTCCTCTCTTCCACTCTCCATCTCTCTTTCAGTCTCAGACTCAAAATACAAAATGCTCTTTGGTGAAATCAGTGCACCACTAAAAGCTAGGGACATTTCATTAATCAATACATTGCACGGCAACAATGCTACCCATAACCGTTAGCAGACAATACGCATTTCTTTTATACCAAATTATGTTCTTTGTGAGCTGTATGCTGAGAATGTGAATCATAGGCTTTCAGGTATAAGTAAATTGTGTTTGTCTTGCCACACTGTTCCGTAGAACAGACAGGCCTTTTTTTCACAGACAGGTCTTTTTTCAAACCAATTTTTAATCCATTTTTTTTCATCCTGTTTTTCCTCTTACTTTGCATTGTCAGACTGGCCTATTTGCATCCTCTGTGGATAGAGGAAAGCACAGACGTGCACCCTTTCCTCCGTCGAAGCTTCTTTCCTGTCAGTCCACCGGCTCAGCTGCGTGAGATATACTTATAAATCCCTAATGCGAGTCGCACAATACACACAATTCTCAAAGCACAAATCCTTTCACTTAAGGGATGCAAATTACTCGTATTCATTTGTCTAGATGACTTTATTCTGTGGCTGCGGTACTGTTGTACCGCCCTCATTGTAGCTACCAGTTGTGGCAGTCGGCAGTTCTGTAGAGACGAGAAAAGAGCGATCGAGGTGAACAGCAGCTGACCTACACTGCAGTGGCCATCGCAGAAAGAGCTGTCACACAGCCGATGAAACCGCTTTTAATTTCCAATCATACCTCATTCCTCAACGGGGAACTACTGTGAGCGTTCTACTCTTGTGGGGGAGAGTTGCCTGTGCTAAGCCTTTACTTCACACAAACTCCCCTTAGAGATTATCGAAGCGATTCTCTGGAGAACGACGCCTGTAATTTCAACAACGCCCCCCCCCCCCCCGCCCCCATCTGATTTGGCTCATTGAGCCAGCGGTGTGCTGGTACCACTAATAGGATTCTGCTTTTTATTTAATTTTATTTGTCTAAGTGTGATTAAAAAAAGATCACCTTGTATCCACTCAACACTCAGAAGAGCCACTCAAAGGCAATTATTGGACAAGGGCCAGAGTCTGTGTCCATGCTAAGAGTTCCGCCGTGATGGGGTAGCAAAATGGCGGCTAATTATAAAAACACCTCCTTCTGATCTCCTTCATGTGCACAGGCTGTCACAAAAAGCCTTCCCTTATACAACAGGAACATACTGTGAACATATCATTTTAAAAAAATTTCCATCTCATAAATATACGCTTCACAGCTTATTGTTGAACGTACAAAAAATTATTTCCACATTTCAGCTCCGTGTGTTTCAAAAATGCAAAGCCGCACGGCATTTTCTGAAAACACCACGATGTCTATAATCAGACCGTGTGCTCCATTTCTGTGAGGGTTAAGCTGGATACTGGTGGGATAAACAGACTGCAGATCCATGTAATCCAATCTCTTATTTTGGATGAGTTAATGCGGAGAGTGGTCTGGTCCTGCAGGACTCGGCCGCCAGTGGCTGATCTTTAGAGAAAATAAAAAAAATAAAAATGCAGGTTCAGGATTGGAAATGTAATAAGGATCTAAGATAAATTCTCTCTGCCTTCCTCGCTTGTAATTCAGCAGCTGTGTGTGTGTGTGTGTGTGTGTGTGTGTGTGCGAGTGCGAGTGCGTGTGTGTGCATGTGCGTGTGTGTGTCTATGTGCATCTGCATTACTGCTCTGTCACTCTCTGTACTGATTATCTCTTTTGCACTGCGAAACATTCAAAATAAAGCAGCCTCTGTACTTTCTCAAAAAGCCCAAATCATTATCCTGAGCAGAACAACGCGTACAGAAGCGGTACGAAACCCCACGGCTCTGTTAAGAGAGGGAGACGGAGAGAGAGAGAGAGAAAGAGGAGAGGAACGCCGTCGCACAGAAACAGTAGCTGAGCCGGCAGAAGCTCATTTTTCCCCTGATCTTGCATTTTTTCCAACGGCACACTGCAGGGGCACGTCAAAAGTGCGTTAGAGTGACAAATCTTGGAATTGAATACCCATCCACCATCTTTCCTTAGTAATCCCTGTCTATGTTTAACAGGGGGGCACTTGTCTTTTACTCCCCCCCCCCCCTACCCCCCCTCCTTGACTAGTGCAGTTCATATGACTCAGTTCATGAATAGTTTTCATTTTATCTGTGTCATAAATACTAGCCTAGCGCACATGGGATGCGCAGCTTTTAACTCTGCTGTGCTGATACAGTGTTGTGCGTATGATTAACCATACGGATTCTGTTTTGCTCATATTTTTATACAGTTTTATTTATATCGCTTACACAGTTTTATTGTCTTGAGGTACTGGCTAAGGGCATGCGAGTGCATAGTATTTATTGCATATGTGCATATGTGCACTAGTAGTGTCTTAGTCTATATAAATTTTATAAATTTGTGGGCAGACGATGTCTGGATTTTGTGTGTGGGGGGGGCGGGGCTGAGTACATTTTTTTTTTTGTGGGGGGGGGGGTGCAGGAGTGTGACCTGAAGGACAGACACCGCTCTGTAGTGTGTCCTTCATCCTTTAAACACGGCACTTCGCCAGAGTCAGGGTGGGGGGGGGGTGGAAGGGAGGGGGGGTGGATGGGTTTGAGGTCGCGAACCCTCTCTGCTTCAGGGTTTTATTCACAAGGCCGGACCAAGCCCCAAAGCCCCCCCCCCCCCCCCCCCCGCTGTCGGCAGTTCTGTAACAGAGCACGGCTGCTCGTTCGGCCCCCGATTCAATCCCGCCATGGGATAGCCGCCACCCCCGCCCCCCCCCCAACCCCCCCCCGTCCCCCTGCGGGACTCCGCAGGACGAAAAAAAAAGGGGGCGGGACTTGGCACGCGACAAAGCGTGAGTCTGGGCGGTTACTGGTCACTGGAGTCGCTGGTCGCTTTAAAAAAAAAAAAAAATTTATTAACTGTGCCTTTCACACATTTAATCTAAGCTCAAAACTTAATTGCTACAGAAAACTGAGTTATAGAAACTGAAAAGGTTTTTTGTGGGCATAAACGTTTTTCAAGGTCATGCATTTATGACACAATGAATGCTTTGAATAATAATAATCATCATCATCATCATCATCATCGTTACCTACACTACTTTTTTAGGGTAAAAGGAATTAATGTATTATTTAATTCGTAATAGCAAACAAAAACAGCATATTCACAAAATCCTCATTATCTCAATTGTTTAACCTTTCTTATTGCATTAATTAAATTTGAATTAATTAAGCTTTATCTATGCAGAGCAGTCTTACTGTGACCAGGTCTCTCTTGCAGAGGTGCCTGCTTGCAAAACACTATTCCAAAAGGGAAAAAAATAGAAGTTACAGCAACATAATTCAATTACACAAATCAAATCAAATAAAATTAAAATCAGTTAAAATACAAATAATGTGCACTCCTTAGTATACATATGACTGATTAAGATTTAAATCTTTTTAGACCTCATTAGGATTTATAACCTATCTGTCCTTTTAATTCCACTCAATGGAATTTCATGAACATTGTCAGGCTGAATATTTATGTGCACGCAGGGTCTTATAAGGACTTACAATTGTCCACAGCTGGCTAGTACTTCATAAGTCAGTTGGGTGTATGGAAAAAATAATAATTTTCATGCAAACATCTTTTATTCATACACATTCTTGCAAAATATGTTCACTGTATTGAAGGATTCAAAGCTGTGTTTAAAAAGATTGGCATTTTACTTTACTTTACTTTTCAATAAACTAAAAAATAAATAAATAAAAAACACACACACACACTGCCCTGAAAAATTTGCCCCCTTCCTGATTTCCTCAATTATAGCATATTTGTCGCACTAAATGGTTTTAGATCTTTATACAAAAGGTAACATCAGACAAAGGGACCCAGTGTAAACACAAAGGACATTTTTAAAATTATCATTTCGTTTATTTAATGAAAAAAGCGTTCAATTGTATTTCACCTTTCGAGTAAAAGAGAACGGGCCAGTAATGTCACAGAATTAGCCATGTAAATATATGCAACAAGAGGCTAGCTGTGTAGCGCCATTTACCTTTACTTAGAACGCTACAGTAATTGCAGGTCTGTTTGGCAAACGTTATACTCATTGATTATAAATGGCCCTTGAGTGCCTACCTGGTATTATCTCACGGTTGTATTCCTGAGACAGACACGGGTGCAGGTCACCGCGGCTAAAAGCATCGGCTAAGTGAGTGTAATGAAATTAATTACTGTTATTACGGCTATTCTGCAAAAGCTGGTCAGATCCCCCGGTCAGAATAAGAAGACATGAATATATAGGCATACACAGCATGTTTAATAAAGGCGTTCCAGATTTTTGGATGTTTTTTTTTGTTGTCTGAAATAAGTAGGATACTTGATGATTATTGTAACATAGGGGATGAAAGGTAAGGATTTAAATTCCAATAATGTGTTTATAGCCTAATATTAAAGGCGCTTTTTTGTATCTTAAACACTTGCTCTTTCACATTCCTCATGCAACGTTCTGGACGTGCGTCATCATATTTGAATACATGGAGGGAACTTTGCACCCGACACCACCAGTGGAAACAGCGTACAGAGAAGCAATTTTACAAACGCAAAGACATTAAATCAATATTGCTACAAAAATGCCATCATGGGAAGGTTATCAAATATGTTATTATTTTATATGAAAAAATTACAAATTGACATTTTAGCATTGAATAAAATCTGTAAAAAGTGTATAGTTTTTTTTTTTCTGTAGCAGAACTACAAATCTAACCACTTCACACTTAGCATAAGGAGTCACTAATGTTGTCTGTCCCTAGCACAGGGGTGGTATAAAGGATCCTGCTTACGAACAGGCGGCACAAATCATTTTAATTAAACCCAAAACCAGCACCATTTTACAATATTCGTGAAATGGAGAGGCAGAGAATTCAATTAAGAAAATTGCATCGATGTGTCATCATAAAAGCTATGATTTCGGATTCTCTCCCTTTCACACAAGAACACAATTCGGCTAAACGTTATTTTTTATATAAATGGAAGAAGAAAAAAAACACTTTCATTTTTCATTTTGTACTTTCACACTGTTTTATTTAGGTTTATGTTTTCATCTTCAACTGTCCCCCTCCGCCAACTGCACCAATAAATAATGTCACATATTGATTTTTGGGATTGTCTCGAAAATAATACACTGTGTTGCGGTGTCTTATGTTAGCACTAGCGACTGCTGGCTCGATAAGGAGTGTCTTAAGCTACACAGAGCTGAGCTTTTTACATTACTGCTGGGGCACTGGGCTTTCATTTCTTTCAGGGGGAAGAGTGCCCCCTACTGGACAGCGCTAGCAGTCCTAGCAGCAGCATAGCTTTCTCTGGAGATCTCGAATGTAAGCACTAACCAAGCCCAGCCCTGATTGGCAGTTTGGTGTGAGAGGAAGGGTACAGGAAGTACTAATGGCATATCTATAACGGTCCGCATTTACTCACTGGAAAACGGGTTCGTATGAATACACATACAGAGTCCATTTTTGGGCCTCACTCAAAATGGAGGTCAGTGACTGTCTGACTGAAGCCATCTGCCAGACTTATTTGTGTGTTAGTTTTGTCTGGCTGGCTGTTTGGAGGGACATTGAAGGCCGTAACCCATCTGCGAGGGTAAATATCCGACCCCGTTAATGCAGGCGGTGGTGGAGTCCGCCGCATTTCCAGGACCAGCGATGTCACGCGCGCAAGGGCCTTTTACCGAGCGCCGTTGCCCCTGGCGCTATAGAACCGCAGAATTTTTTTCACGAAAGTTCCATGCTCCATGCTGGCAGCGACCGCATTGTCACACCAAACTCCATGTTCTAATCCTGCATATTTCAGTAAGAGAAAGAGAAAGAGAGGGGGAGAGAGAGAGAGAGAGAGACAGAGGGCAAAGGAGAAAAAGAGAGAAAAAAAGGGAGGCTGCCCTTTCCTCTATGGGCAAAATCATGCCTGCATTTTTAAAGAAAAGGAGGAGATGGAGTGAGAGAGGGGAAGGAAAGGAGAGGGGGAGCATGTGCATTCAGGTGGGCTAATCTCTCTCTATCTCTCTCTCCCTCTCACTGCCTTTCTCACTGCCTCTCTCTATCTCTCCCCCGCTCTCTCAACTTTTGTCTCTCCCTCCCTCTCTCTCTCTCCCTGTGATTTAGTACCTGGGCTGGGCTCCTGGCCTCCGGCTCGCGGCAGCGGCAGTAGCCGGTGTGTGTGCCGTCGAGCCGTTACCGGTGATGAACGGCCCGCTGTGGTTATTGTGCTCCCGTGGCCCGCCGACAGAAAGAGCCTTTCAGCGGACGAAAGTAACACCCAGCCCCCCAAAAAAAACCAAAAAAAACAACAAAACCAAACACAGCAACAAAAGTGTGCGTCTCAAAGACAATACTAATGAGTCTGGCACACGAACGCCAGGGGAGGCTGAGCTGCTCTCGGAAGCCATATTTTACTCCTTCTCTCTCATTCTCTGTTTCTGTCCAGACACCAGCTATCAGGGTTTTACAACCAAAATTCAGCATGCTTGCTCCTTTGAGTGTGTGCGTGTGTGTGTCTGTGTGTGTGTGTGTGTGTGTGTGTGTGTGCGCGTGTGTATATGTGTGTGTGTCTGTGTGCGTGTGTGTGTCTGTGTGTGTGTGTGTGTCTGTGTGTGTGTGTATGTGTGTGTGCGTGCGTGAGTGTGTGTGTCTGTTGTACATAATTTTTTATCTGTATGTAAGCAACAGACAGAGCTGCCTTCACGCTCACAGCAGAATGGGTTCAAAAAGGCTCCTCTGTGTGTCTCCATAGAGGAACCCTGTCTAGTTCAAAGGTCATTTTGTCAGACAAAACAGTTCAGCTCACTTTTCACACCCAAGAGGGTTTCGCAAAGAACTAAAATGGCTTCTCCCATGGAGAAAAGCCAAAGATTGCTTTTGTTTTTACTTAAGAGTGCAGTACAGTGTTAAATGAACTCTGACAAGAGTACATTTGATCTTTTTAGACTGATGTGAAATGTTCTGGGGTTAAATTAACACTGCAAATTTTACTGTGTATCTTCCTCTGATTGTTGCTATTTTTTGTTAGTTGTGCAGTGGCTTGTTTCACTTCTGTGTAAATAAAATAGTTTAAATTAAATAAAATATTTATTAGTTGGCCAAAGTGTGTATTTGATTACTGCAGAGTAACTACAAACGACTTCCACGGCACCTTCGTCTCCATTGTGAATGTATTGTCTTCACTGGCGCATGGTGGTGTGTTGTGATCATAATTCATAAAGCATTATAAAGTATAAAGTATTCATAAAGCATTAATGACCTGATTGTAACCACGGGGATAAATGGATGGGCAGTGGCACACACTATTTTCAGGAGTTAACATTTAATGGCGTTTTACTTTGCAGCGCTTAATAAATCATGTATAATGAGTCTTTTGTAGCCCTGCACGTTAATTACACATACTGTGAGTCCCAGCCAATCAGATGCCTTCGCTGTCAAATTAGAGCACCAGGGTGATTGTGGGTGCCGTCAATAGAATGTAGCCTCCGTGAGGGTGATTGGCTACCCCTCCCTGTGTGGTTGCTTCTTCCGGATCACAGAATCTGCTGGTACTCTTACCCCCCCCCCCCCGCACCCCGACCCCACCCCTCCAGTAGAATCCTTAACCGTCTTCCAACGCACACTAAAAACCCACCTCTTCAGACTCCACATTGGTTCCTCTCCTGTCCTCACCCCCCCTAGAAGTCCTACCTTTAGTCTGTAGTTTTGATTCACGGTTTCTATTTCTATGGTTTTTAGGTTTCTCTTTTTCGTGATTTTTTAATGAATGCAATCTGCATTTTTTTTCTTCATAATTTGTGTTTTTTTAGTTCTTGATCAGCGTAGCTAATCTAGCGTATGTCTACGGCGTACAATAATCAGGAGCATGTCCTTATATTTCTCTAATATTCTAAAGTGGCTCCAGGTAAATGAATGCAATGTAAGTTCTTCTCTCTCGTTCAAAGCGCTCTCCGGGCTGGATTACGATGGCGGCCGCTGCAGTTCCATTTCGCCTCTGTGTTCCTCTGGCCCTGGTGTTTCGTAACGACGGTGGGATCTGGTTTTTTTTTCGGGTGGAGTTCGTTCCCCCGACCCCGTGCCGTGTCTTCGCCTCTGCAGCGAGCGCAGACAGCCTCGACGCCTCTGCTCCCGAAATGCTCCCGGAACCTTGCTGCTCCGTCGCCATGGCGCACGCGCTCGTTAATTAAAAACCGTGAAAAAATAAATAAAAATAAAAAAGCGACGCGGCAGCGCGCTGTGGAGTCAGAGACAACCAGGAGGAAACAGGCCGCGAACATCCCTGAATGCTCCTGACTGCCCGTGACAGACCCCGTACCCCAGTCCCGTCCCGCTTATGAAGTCAACTGCCTGAGAGACGCAGTGGGACATTCACACTGTGAGGTAAACACACACACAACCACACACCTACACACACATGCACACACACAAACACACACACGCACACACATCCACACACACAAACACACACACACACACACACACACACACACACAAACACACACACACACACACACACACACACAACCACACACCTACACACACATACATACACACACACACATACATACACATGCACACACACGCACACACACACACATCCACACACACAACCACACACCTACACACACATACACATGCACACACACACACACACACACACACATCCACACACACAAACACATACACGCCAGCACGCATGCATGTGCACGCTCACACAAGGACACACACACACGCGCTTGCACACACGCACACAGACATACACACGCATACAGGCACACACACATTTATAAAGGGAAAATAAGGGCCAAGCTCTCTTTATTAAGTATAAATAATTCAGATGAAAAATGTGAAAGGTCATGGCTCTACTGCCACGTTCAACCATATTCTACTTTTTATTTCTGTTTTCTCTCTGTCTTTCTCTTCTTCTCCTTTGGCGTTTATTTCATGTCATGTTTTCTTCCTTTTCTTTTTGTCATTTTCATTTTCTTATACACTGTAAAAAATCTTAATAAGTGTTCTAGTCTAGTATTGTGACTTAAAATCTTTTTTTCTTCTTCTAAAAAGTAGAAAACATTAGCTTGTTTTAAATTGCTTTTTGCTTGACGAGTGAAATTGTCTTACAGTATCATGAAATAAATAAAAACTGCCTCACCTCATTGGCAATCTTTTTGTCTTACTGAGCACAAAAAGTAATAGAAATAAGATTTTCAGTCTAAATATGAGAGTAAAAAAAAATTTTTTTTTTGGTTTTTGCAGTGTACTCAATTTTTCCCCTCCATTTCTCTTTCTTATACCCCCCTGAATGCTCGGCTGCCTTCGAGTATTTTAATTGCGTTCTCAACACCTACACAAGCTCAGCCAGGGAAAGAAAGCTTCCTGTGTTCGGCGGCTAATTGTCTGTAATTACGATGCGCTAACGAACGCGCTCTCAGAGCCAGAGCACGGCGCGCGCTGCGGCGTCCGACCCGACCGCGTCTTCCGCTCGATCGCCAGGGAGCTCCGCACGCGCCCGAGCTCAAGGACGTTTCAATGTCACGCGCCGAGCGTCATGGCGACGCAAGCCCCGCCCCTCCGCTTCCGCCTCTGCTCCGCTCCGAACCCTGATACCGCGAACAAGCGGCGCCGCCAACGGAAAGCCGCGAAACCGCGGTCCTGGGGGCGGGGGGGGGCTGTCCTTTTGTCCTTCAGACTCTGGAGCGCGCGATCTGCTCGCCATGGATGGTGGGGGGGTGGAGAGTGGGGGGTAGGATAGGGGATGGGAGTGGAGGGTGAGGGATGGGGGGTGGGTGACGGTGGGGGATGGGGGTAGGGGGTAGGGGATGGGGGGGGGGGGGGGGGGGGGGCAGGGTATGGCGGGTGGTGGTGGCTGCAGTGGCGGGCTCCTTCCTTGCCAGAGATAAGAATTACACATAATGACAGCCCTCAAGTGTCCCTTCCTGTTTATCATCTTGAGTCTGCAACGGCTCTAACCTCTACTCTACAGGGCCTCACAGTGGCAATGCTTAAATGCCATGCTAAACACAAGCAACATTATTTCTCATGTTCAACCCAATGTAAGCGTTGCTTGTAGATTCCATGCTACCATAAAGAGTTCTATTTATAGGAACAGAGAGGAACAGAGAGAGAGAGAGAGAGAGAGAGAGAGAGAGAGAAAGAGAGAGATACGAGCAGTGATATCATGTGAGTGTGAAACAGCAAACACCCCATTCCTTCTCTAGAAATGTTACAGGCTACTAATTTACTTTATTTATTTGTGGCTGATATGTGAGTGTTTCACCAAGATCTTCATTAATGGGCCATTTACGGGCACTTAAATACCCAGAATTCCATCCTCTTTCTGCCAATCTTTTTTCTTTTCTTTTTTTCTGCCATTGACCTGGGGGAGGTCAGGATTTCTGTTAGACAGGGGGGAATAAAAACCCAGAGGAGGAACACTAATTGGAGTGGCCAAGTTTCCTGTGACCATGGCAACGTTTGAGGAGGTGCCTCATACTCGGCCTGAATCAGAATTCCGGAATCTGAGTGTAGGATTCCTCCGAGCCCGGAATTCCTCGGAAGCCCGGCGCCTTCCCTGGAAGTCTGGCTAACGGGAACGCCGGGGTCACACAAGTTCCTTCTTCAGAATTCCCGGAACGGACTCTCGGGTTCTTTGACTTCCGCCTTCTCATCATATTAATTAAGATCTTTTTATTTTATTTTTATAATCACTCTAGGCCCCATGGCGGGGGTAAACCGTGTCCAGATGTCAGTCCGGATTTGTCTTTAATTTTAATGTGCAAACCAAAAGTTAATGCAATTTTCTCTCTTCTCAAATTCAGTTTTGTGAGTTTTAGTGATCACCAGAATTAACTGTGGATTAGCCTGTGACTGCAATACGACTTCAACAGCACCTTCTCACCCTGCTAAAAATTCCAGCTTAAACTAGCTTAAACTGGCCGAAGCCGGTTTAAGTTGTTTTTTTGATGTTTTTACTTTTAGCGGGCCGACCAGGTGACTAGCCGATATAGTCCGTCAGTCCACCAGTTTGACCACCAGCTTACTTTGACCAGCTTTGACTAGTCAGAGAACAGCTATGATCAAGCTAGAAGCATCAAAAACAGGGTTTACACCATCTTAAACCGGCTTAGAATCCCAAGCTGTGTTCCAGAGCAACCAATATAAATTAATAATTATAAATGTTTGAAATTTGACCGCAAGTGTGTTGTGAATTTCTTCTGCATCCACTGTTATACTTTTTTACCCCTCCTCTTTTCTGCTTCAAAGCTACCCCTTATCCCCCCCCCCCAACTTCACCAATGGTATGCGTGCGCATTCACGATGTCCAATTTTCACATATTCTAAATCTGGCAACCCTATCTGATAGAGGCACATGACATCACTACAGTCCATCTGCAGTGGCCTAATGGGTTTTGTGTTTTGTAGAATGCCATATTTTCCCTCCTGAATATATATTTAAAAAATCCAGGTGCCTCAGCAGACAGAGAGTCCACCTGGGTGTCGTAATCTCCCAGGGTTACGATTTAAACCTCCGGATTCAAACGGACAGCCCAGCAAAACGTTTTCCATCACAATAAACTTTGACTGGGTGCACTGCAGTCCCTTCAGCCCGGTATAAACTCCAGCCTGCCAGTGCTGAACTAAGCTGCCTGCAGTCAAAATAATGCCCAGGAGGTCGGCCGACGGTCCGGCCTTAAAAGGTTACGGATGACAAGCAGCACCAGGACTGACTCGAGGTCCGTCTGCACCCATAATTTGGGTAATTGAACCTTCTTAATTGACTCCTTACTTCCCAAGACTACCCCAGCTCAATTAATTGAACAGCCAAGTTCAACAGAGGCAGTTTTATTTATTTATTTATGTATCTATTTACTTATTTATTTATTTATTCTGTTTTGGACAATTACACAGCGGTGGCACAAAGGTTGCGATGGTGATTATTTGGGTGAGTAATTACTTCCATTAGCGGGGGGGACTGCAAATGCTGTGGCACAGCTG
The DNA here is from genome assembly GCF_013347855.1 of Anguilla anguilla. Taxonomy (NCBI): domain Eukaryota; kingdom Metazoa; phylum Chordata; class Actinopteri; order Anguilliformes; family Anguillidae; genus Anguilla; species Anguilla anguilla. Next base: position 3,624,566 of record NC_049201.1, read on the forward strand.
GGGACGCCGAACAAGCATCACCCCCCCACACCCCACCTCCGCCACTTCATTACCTTCTACCAGCCCCCCCCCCCCCCCCTTCCTGGGAAACCACCCTCCATTCCTCACTGCTGCTTCCTCGAACCCCTAACAGATTTTAGGGTGGAAATATTGAGGCTGGGTCGGCCCTGGGGAAAGAGGGGCAGCCATGATAATTTTAAGCAGCGTTTCACGGTTCGGTGTAACGGTGGCATTATTCCGTCTGGATTGCCCCCCCCCCCCCCCAAACAACGTGCGAGGAAATCAGCCGCCAGCCTCGTAGACCGCAGCTCAGCCAATTACCCCCCCGGCCAGCTTCCGCGCCCCCCTTCCCCGGACCTCACAGGTATCGTTTTCAAATGAACCCGTTCGTCTCATTTGTCTCATTTGTCTGTCACCGGGGGGACGGAGCTGCCTCAATCAACAGGAGCCATCGCTCACGAGAACGGCTTCATTTGCAATCGGCGGATTTCGGCGGGGCTGCTGACCAATGGGATCCGAGCAGAGGCTGCTTTCCAGCGTAATTAACACCTCTGTAATGAAAAAATAAAATAAATAAATAAGTAGGAGCTCAGGTGTGACCCAACAACATGCCTTTATCACTCCCTCACGATAAGCCAGAAGTAACTAAAATTAAAATAATTAAAATGGGTAAAGGTCCTAGTGATGACACCCCAAACTTTTTATCTTTTGACGTTACAGAACTATTCATTCAGGGCACTTCGGCATCAAGGCCGTTCATTTATACACTGTGAGGCTCAAACATCCATTTAGTACTGAGAAATTCATCTGGATCACATATTTCCCACACACCGTACCTGGGCACAAATACTTTTTTTTTTTTTCATATTGGGAAGCATTTACTTTTTTTTTTTTTTTTTTTGCTATTTTCCCCTTCGAGTAGTTCTGTACAATAAATAAATAAATAAATAAATAAATAAATAAATAAATAAATAAAACATTCGCATAAACTCACCGAAACCAGATGAAGGGGTTGCTTAATAAATTCAGCACAGTACATATCTGCAGGTTTCAGTCAACAAACCTCCCCTTTTTACACCCCTGGTCCCGTGCACAGCATTTCAATAAAGCCAGAGAGACCTAATCATTCTGCATTTTCATTTCTCTAACACACAATATAACATCCGCACAATTTCTTCAAACAAATTCACCCTGTCTCATACTTCAGAAAAAAAAGCAACAAAAACAAAAAAAAAAAAAAAAAACACTATGGACAGAAAAGACGTGGGACTTTTAATCTCCTGGAATGATACTGCAATATGTATTTTTTTTTTCTTCTTCTGTCAGGCGGTCTAAATTTCCCATGAAACCATTCCACTGTTTCTCGTCCCCTCAAAGATGTTCCGCGCGCGCTTCATTAGTGCGGCCGGGCAGCCTGTGTACCGGAACAACGTGTAATCACATTGTTACCCTCTGCATCAGTGGCTTGCCCGTAAACACACTATTTAGATGCAAATTAGCAATATATGTTTATTATAACTATTATCATTGTGCTCTCTCATCCACGCTGCACTTCACCAGAAAACCTGACGGAAGGAGCTTCAGAATGCAAATTGAATTTTTCCGCTCAGATTTATGCCGGCATTAGTGTGTCCTTATTCCATTAAACAAATCTACGAGAGAGACAGAGAGAGAGAGAGCACCTCGTGATGAAGGAGAACACACCCTTTTAGCGTTTATTACGATTAAATAGGATAGAGCAAAATTAAACGTCCGCAACGTTTTTTAATGCCCTCCGCCATTTTTTCTCCCTTCCCTTGATTATTAAAGGCATTATCAATTTGCACTGATTAACTGCATTTGCGGCATTTGACTAAAGTATTATGTATACTACTGCTCGTGCTCGAAGCGTTGGCAATTTATTAATTACATTACATTACAGGCATTTAGCCGACGCTCTTATCCAGAGTGACTTACACAGTTATTGCGTTTCTTTTTTAAATTTTTTTTTTAACATAGTTTCCATTTATGCAGATGGATGTATACTGAAGCAAGTCCGGTTAAGTACCTTGCTCAAGGGTACTACAGCAGTGTCCTACCCGGGAATCAAACCTGCAACAACCTTTAGGCTACAAGTCCAGTTCCCTAAGGTTATACTACACTGCCACCCTTGTTGTATCACACATATCAAAGAGAAAAAAAGATTTGATGCAGAAGCACCACTGCTTCCAGCAAAGATGTAGGCACATGATAGATGAATAATTAAGCCCACAATTACCAGACTTAATTAAAAAAACAAGAACGTGTCATTGGGCAATAATAGATATACCCCATAATGCCACGAGACCTTGTTTGAAATGAGACCCAGTGAACTCCTCTGTCTGATAATTAGTGTAATTGAGCTAATTCTAAAATGAAGCGTCCATCCATTATCTATACCCCGCTTAGTCCTGGCCAGGGTCACGGGGGTGTGGGGGGGGGGGGGGGGGGTGCTGGAACCTATCCCAGCATGCATTGGGCGAGAGGCACCCTGACAGGCTGCCAATCTATCGCAGGGCACACACACCACCACCACTCACACACTCATACCTATGGGCAATTTACAGTCTCCAATTAGCCTAATCTGCATGTCTTTGGACTGTGGGAGGAAACCTGGAGCACCCGGAGGAAACCCACACGGACACGGGGAGAACACGCAAACTCCACACAGAGAGGCCCCCAGGCTGGGATTCGAACCCTGGACACTTCTTAATGTGAAGCGACAGCGCTACCCACTGCACCACAGTGCCGCCCGTGGACACACACACACACAGACACATATACACACACATACACACACAGACACACACCCAGTCCCTCACACACACACACACACAGTCCCTCACACACACACTCACTCACACACGCACACACACAGTCCCTCACACTCACACACATACACACACACACACTCGCACTCACACACACACACAGTCCCTCACACATACTCACACACACACACACACACTCACACACACACACACACAGTCCCTCACACTCACACACATACACACACACACACTCGCACTCACACACACACACAGTCCCTCACACACATACACACACACACACACACACACAGACACATATACACACACACACACACACAGAGTACGGAGACGGCACATGAAAATGACACGTTGTGAGGACACTGCAGATTGCCTTCGCTATCAAGGCTCCCATTACAGAGAGGCATGCCCACGGTCAGATGTAATGGAAAGCAGACAAAAAAACATAAAAAAGATAAAACTGAAAAAAATAAAAGAAAAGAAAATCGCCACCGTGACTCGAAACCTGAATTTACAGCGGCGCCATTACGCTTCGCTTCGGCGCCATGATGAGAGAATGATTACGGTCACGTTAAAAAGCAATCGCGCGCCATCGCCGTGGTTTCGCGCGCCGTCGCCGTGGTTTCGCGCGCCATCGCCGTGGTTTCGCATGCCATCGCCGTGGTTTCGCGCGCCATCGCCGTGGTTTCGCGCACCATCGCCGCGGTTTCGCATGGACGTGACACTGCTTCTTAACTGGGGCGATAGCGCTGTTTTCGGCCGAGAAGTGCTACAAAGGGCCATCGCATTAGCGGCGATAGCCATTGATAAACGTTAACGGCGCGGCTGCAGTCCGTCGCAGCCGCAGTTAAATTGTGGCTCCCGTGCAGTAGATATAGGACCTTTTTTTATTTATCTCAGCGGAGATTTCTCTGGGAGCGAGCAACAAAGGGCAAATCTGCTGGGACTCTTATCCCATCTAGGGGTGATTTTTCGACCCGGGGGGTCCATAGGGGTGCTTGAAGATACTGTAGGGGGTCCCTGGCCCAGCTGGTCCACGATTGAAATTACCCCCCCCCCCCTCCCCCCGCACCCAAACCTTCAACCATCCCCCCCACCCCCGCACCCAAACCTTCAACCATCCCCCCCACCCCCACCTCCCGCTATTGCTATCTCCCCCTTCCCAACCCCCCCTCTTGTTAAACTTATGATGGGGGCTCCCCTGGATGCCTTTGAGTCTGGGCAGGGGGTCCCTGGATCAGATAAGTTTGAAACCCCTGTATTATGGCACTGTCCCAGGGTGTGGCTGGACCTTACCATCTGGTATCAAACCCAGGCCATCCCAATTAATTGGTATTTGGCAACCCCCAAATCCCACCCCCCAAGGGGAGGCCTTAAGTTGACCAAGATGACCATAAGTATATTACGGTGATAGTCTGCAAATTTTCAAACCCTTCAATCATACAAACTCAGCATCCTGAAATGCCCACAAACACCCTTAGGCAATACATTCTTATTTTCCTTTTTTCTTTTTTTCACAAATACATACATATATATATATATATTGTTTTAAGAATTACATAAACAAAAAACAAACACCATTTTAATATTCATAAACATAGCACTTAATCCTCTTATTTCGCGTTTATGGTTTGTTAAGCGCGGTGCACAAAAGGCCTGGCATATGGACGATGTGTTAATCCTGTTTTAATTACCCAGAATGCACGGCACACAGTAACGAGGAAGGGTAGCTGCAGCAGCTCGTTTTCAGAGCCCGCCGCGTCTCCACCTGAACAAAGCCGCAAACAACGCGTCGGTTTAAAAAAAAGATCCTGCGGCATTTTTTATCCTGCGGTCAGACCTGGGCATCGGCTGCCGTATCGAGTGCAGGGGGGGGGGGATCAGAAAATACGAAAATCCAAAAGCCCGGTGCCAAGCAATGACACCCTGTAATGCCGGTCGCCAAGGGAACAAAGCACCGAAAGGCAGTCAAGAGTCAAACTGAGAATTCTGGGAGCTGGGAAGGAGGGGTGGGGGCGGGGGGGGGGGGGGGGGGGTTGAAATAAAATAGGAACGAAACAATGATGTTTCTATCTGAACAGGTATTGTGTATGGTTCATTGACTCTGTCATAATTAATTAATGCAAAATGTAAAACTGGAACAACAGTTGCCACAAAAAAACAACCCTAGTCCTGGATAGCCACAGGGTCTGTTGGTTTTTCCTTTCATTTTAGAAAATTCAGATAAAAATTCAGACCCAAATAAAAACCAGGAGAGGTGAGCCACCTGTAATCAACTGCTTTATCTGAGTGCATTTAAATTTGATTTAAATAAGTGCTTTGTAACAAAACACCAAAGGCCACTGCTGCTGTCCAGGACCAGGTTCAAGAGCCCTCAGTTATAAATTATCGTTGGGTTCGGTGTTTCCGAGTTTTAGGAAACACCAATTCAACCTTCATCCTTAAATTAGACGAGCGATTAAAAGCAAAAAAAAAAGTATTTTTGTTCACTAAAAACGACCTTACCAAACTGAGTTTGTAAAGAAAAAAAAAATATAACGCTGACATTTCACTTGTACGTCAAAAACCTGAGGGCAAAAGCTGATTGAGCACGGAGCGTACTCTGGAGGAATTAAACGCCTGGAACTGAACCACGGGATTCATTTCCAGCGAAATTTATGCACATTTATGTAGCGCCCGTGAAACAGAGTGGCCCGGTCGCACAGGTGACTCGGAGAACGGATTGCGTTCTGCCGGGAGAATAAATACGGCAGGAAATCACATCTGCCGGGCCCGGGAGGAAGCCGTCGAAAGAGTAAATAAATCCAGATGCACGTGGGAGTTTCGAACGGAGGAAAGCAATCATTTATTTCCAAAGAGAAAAAAACAAGAAACCAAAATGTAGTCTTTGTCGGTCTTCATAAACCCCCAGAATGAAGGCTATGAGCTGAAAAAAAAATAAAAAGAAACGACTACTTTCCGCCACTCCAAAGTGTGGCTGGAATTTCTTTTCTTTTTTCAAATCTTCTTCTTCGCTGCTACCTCTTCCACACCACTTGACAGTGGAGGGAAGAGCTCCCTGCCGGGGCCCTGTGGCACCTTTTTAAAGGTTGATGATGTCACCAGGTTGAGGGGGCAACATAGCTCAGGAGGTAAGAGCGGTTGTCTGGCAGTCGGAGGGTTGCTGGTTCGATCCCCGCACTGGGCGTGTCAAAGTGTCCCTGAGCAAGACACCTAACCCCTAACTGCTCTGGTGGATGAGAGGCATCAATTGTAAAGCGCTTTGGATAAAAGCGCTATATAAATGCAGTCCATCTACCATTTACCAAGAACGCTGCAGTAAGACGTTCTGCCTCGCCGATTTTTTGGGTACGGGTAATGTCACAGTGTTTGGAGAGGGAGAGGGAGGTCGAGGTTCAATACCCCACCTCTGGAAGGCAAGCCCATCGCCTCCTCAAAAAACGTGACCTGCTCGCCAGCCGCATGGAACGCTAAGTGCCCTTGAGTAGCTGAGTCGATCGCCCTCTGCTCTGAATGGGGCTCGAGCTGTTTGGGTCAGCGAAGCTGTGATTCAACACTGAATCTGTATCCATTTTGGGGCTGGGTTTGGGAGGGGGGCTGGGGTAACCCAGCTGGATGTGGGATGAAGATTGTAGATCACTGTTTAAACCCATCTCTGGTCCCGGTCTTTGTCTGTCAGATCCAATAAAACCATGGGAAGGTGAAGGTCATCCAATCGTCGTGACTCGGAGAGAGAGAAAAAAAAAACAAATCCAAACCCTTCGACGGTCTGCTGAACCTAGCGATTTTCCACAAAACGGAAGAAAAAAAAAACATAGTTTATCAGTCAAAAAAACACTTTGTTTAAAAAAAAAAAAAAAAAACAACGAAAAAAAAGACTACGGAGTTTATTTCACGTCGAGCATTTTGCGGAGTAAAAAAAAAGGCGTTTGAGTGCAAATGGCCGTTTGATGAAATCATCGGCGCAGAAGTACGGAGGACAGACGGGCGGCACAGCGAGGGACGGGCACGGGGTGGGCGTGACCCGGGGATGCCAGCGCGTGCCAGGGAACGACGCGGCAGGGCGGCGCGTGGCAGCCAACGAACCGGGCGACAGGAATCTGGAGGTTCGCGGGTGGGGGCGGGGGGCGGGGGCGGGGGGGGGGGGGGGTGAGGGGGGGGGGGTTGGGGGGAGGAGAGAGTCTGTCAGTTGTCTCACCCTTCTGCCACGATTTGGGCTCAGATAAAAACTCAGTTAATTAAAATTTCAAAAACACACACAGGCACAATGGTCTGATCACGCTGTGTCCCCCAGACCCACTGCCTCTTTCTCTATAAAAGTAAAGCAACAAACTCCACCTGAAGCACATTAACACCTGAGGTTAGTCAGATGGATTAGATCAAGGGGAGTCATGCTGCATTTTGGTTTGCAGCACATTGGATGGCAAGTTTACTACAGACAGACCTCTCCTCACCTTTGTAGTGACAGCTCATCAGGAGAACATCTTGCTATATGCAGTCTTTAAGATGATGAACCCCATCTTCCCTTGACGCCCCCCCCCCCCCCCACTCCCCATTTGAACTCCTGGATCTGCCAATGGTCTGGTACAGCCAAATATTCATTGCCCGATATCACGGTGATGGGGGAAAAGTTCAGTAGGAGATAAGACTATCGTCAGAATTCAAAAAACATTTGTCTTTAGCTTCACAATGAAGCTTTAGCTTTAGCTATTCACAATTAAAAGGAACTATTTGAGATTCTTCATAAACGCGACTTGGCCAAAAGTTCAAACGTCACAGCAACAAACTCCGTACTGCGCTTGGCCAATGTACTCACGTATAAACATCGTTTCTGTGAAGAGAACAACTCAAGAACGATGCTCGCGTTCATTGCAGAAGAAAAAGAAAAGGACGAACCCTGAGTGAACCCAGGCCAATGAACAAAGGCTGTACGAGCCAAGGCTATTCTGCACAACGTCAATACGCTCTTCCTCATAAGTGTTTTTTTTTCTTCTTTTTTTTTTCTTCGAAGGTTGCCATGGAATCCGCCACAAGGCAATTGCAGAGTCGCAGCCCCCCACCCCCCCCACGCCCCCCCACGCCCACCCGCACCCCCCCCACATCCCCCCCCCCCCCCCCCCGCCCCGGTCGCATGCACAGCAGGCCCTCCCTATACAGCTCGCCGCGGTTTCAGCTCCAGACAAAGCTGAGCCCCGCCGCGTCCGCTAACTCCGCCAACGCGGCTGTCAGCGCCCCGTCCCGTCAGCCCAGGCGAGAGCTCACACCCCCGGTTCAGAATCGGCGCTGAAATACATTCGTTACGGGGGGGGGGGGGGGTATGGGGGGGGAAGTCGCTGCTGTTATGCCTTCCAGAACAGATGGAATCTTTGCTCTTGGTTCTCACATCGGAGCTCGAGAATTTGCGACTTTTTTGCGATTCTTCTTTTCGGCCGAACTTCCGAACAAGTTTCCGTTTTTTCTCAGCGCCGCTCCTCGGAACTTGAATATATAAGTACGGTAACACGCAGCTGCTAAGATGTGCTGTGTAGCTGCCGTTTCCATTTCGCATTTGCTCAGTTAACTATGTATTAAAATAAAGAGAGTTTTGGACGGTTACGGTTTCAGTTGATCTGTGGTTGAGGTGTGTCACGTTTGAAATGTAGCGAATGGCTACAATGGCTACAAAAGTGGAGTTTATGTAAGACCGAAGTTACGGAAGAATTATGAAGCAGGTAAAGTTAGGACAGGATCAGGGGTGTATTCACAAAACCCATGTAATTATACAATAAAAATATCTCTGCCACATTTCATATTACAGTACTGCATGTGGTTGCTAGGAAACTGTGTTGTTACCAAATAGTTCTTGAAGTAATTAAAACATGTTTCAAAGTAGTATAAGGTCAACCCAATATACGGTATGATATTTATAAATTGTACTGGATTGGTCTACATTCAGCATTAAAAGATGATGTCAACTTTTCATTATTCAGACTTTACTAGAAATGAACGAAGTATCCTTATTAACAGGCTACCAACCTGATTTTGTGAAAGGGCATGACTGGGACTGTTGGCTGCAATCAATTGGGTTGCATGGGTGCAGTAAGTAGGGTTGCATGGGTGCAGTCAGTGGAACTGCATGGGTGCAGTAAGTAGGGTTGCATGGGTGCACTCAGTGTGGTTGCATGGCTGCAGTAAGTGTGGTTGCATAGCCTTATCAGAACAGATTCAGTACAGCTGACATGTGCATAATGGAATTACGCCTATAGATATTCTTTTTTTTTTTTTTTTTTTTTTTTTTTTTTTGTTGCCGGCAGCATGAAAAAGAAATCTGTCTGAGAGCGCCTGAAGTGTGGCCGCAAAATATGGCCGTGAAATATGGCCTTTATCAAAACAAATGAGTCATTCATCACTCAGGCAGATTTGCCCCACGCCTCTATTCTCTTAAAGTAATTCTATTATTTCTCTCATTTTCTCTCTCTCTCTCTCTCTCACTCACTCTCTTTCTCTCTCTCTCTCTCATTTTCTCTCTCTCTCTCTCTCCATCTCTCTCTTTCTTTCTCTCTCTCCATATCTTTCTTTCTTTCTTTTATCCGCTCTCTCTCTCTCTCTCTTTCTGGTAATATATCATCTTTTTTTCCTCGTCTTGTACGAGCAGCTTCTGGGCCGTTCGGTACAGATACAGATCAATTACAGCGTCAGGCGAGAGACATTAGCAGACCCTGAATGTGACTTTGAGAGCACGCGAATCCCCCCCTCAGATCTCACAGAGCGGGTTTGATTTCTGCAGTTTATCTGCTCTGACTGAACCCGAGTACAAAACATCAAACACGATCACGGGCGGGAGCCACACCAGTACGAGCCCACGCACCAGACCCAGGGGTGGCCAGCCCTGGTCCTGGGGAGCCACAAGGTTCTGCTGGTTTTCTGTTTTCACCTTAAATACAGCAACCACTGAGACTGAGGCAACCAGGTGAGGGGAGTTAACCGTGTAATCAACGGCTATAATCGATCGATTAAGTGCAGAGTAAAGACAAAGACCGGCAGGCCCTGTGGCTCTCTGGGACCTGAGTTGGCCACCCCTACGCCAGACCGTTCCTCCCATACCTCTCTGTCTCTGAAAGACACACCACTCAGGGTCCTCTTTTTGGTAAATGGTAAATGGACTGCATTTATATAGCGCTTTTATCCAAAGCGCTTTACAATTGATGCCTCTCATTCGCCAGAGCAGTTAGGGGTTAGGTGTCTTGCTCAGGGACACTTCGACACCCCAGGGCGGGGGATCGAACCGGCAACCCTCCGACTGCCAGACAACCGCTCTTACCTCCTGAGCTATGTCGCCCCTTTTTGTGTGTTGGACCTGATACTGAGCCACCCGGTGAATACACTCAAGACTCTACACTGACACACTCATACCTCCTGTTAAAGGCAAATGAGCTTAATTTCAGCAATGAGATACTATGGCAGAGTATCCACACACATCATAATCAAAAGCAAATTGAACAACCTCCATTTCAGCGAGAGAAACTGTAGCGCAGTGTTTACACACCTTACGATACTCTGATGCAAAGGTAAACGATCTTAATTTTCTTAGGAGGAAATACTGCATCAAAGAATTTCTACACCTACGCCTATGCACAGGGAAAGTGACTGACCTTAATTTCAGGAATGAGACACGGCAGAGTGGCACGCGCTGATAGAAATGAGTTTTTCCGAAACACATCACCTGTAAATTGCTAATAATGTCAGTAGAGAAAAAAAAAACTGTATAATACAAGACGGCTATGGCGTGTTTTTTTTAACCGGTTTAATTTTGCACAAACACTCTCTTAAATGTCACAACATTAGCTCGCTCCGTCCTAATCAAAGTAAAAGGTTAAATTAATTAAGGGTGAGCACTTGAGCTGGAAGGGAAATATCGCAATTAGAATTTGGCCAAAATAACCGTGTTACTGGAATCGAATTATCAGCGATTTGAGGAAATGTTACATTTTGAAGAAGTTGCAACTCATAAAGGTGAAATGGGGATAGCGGTCTGTTTGGTGTTGAATGACATCAGGCATGAAACGGAATGCACAAGTAGCAATCCTAACTATGACATCGTAGCCTGAGGAAGATCACGTTGAGGTACACAATGTGGAATACAAGCAGCCAGTCATCGATTGGATGCCTGTTGCCTGTCTGTTTGGGGCATGATGCTAAACAAATTTAGGGGGTAGGGGGTGGGGGGGGGGGGGGGGGTGTTGGCAGCAGAGGGGCAGTGGTAGTTCTGGTTTGAGGAAGCAAAGAGCTGACCCGTGGCTATGTCCACAACGTTCTCCTCTACGAGTCCACAGTTCAGAAGCACGCCAAAATTACCTCCAGAACACCAAGCCATCTGGCGACGCCATCGACCTCTTCCTAGTGATGTCCCCTTGACTGAATAAAACAACTACAGCAGGGGTGCCCAATCTTATCCGTAAAGGGCCTGTCTGGGTGTAGGTTCCCTGTGTCAGCCCAGCACTAAGACACCAGACTCTACTCATCAAGATCTTGATTGAAGACAGTTAAATAGTTAAAATCTAGTGCCGTAGTGCTGGGCTAAAACAAAAACCTGCACCCACACCCACACCCTTTCCAGATAACATTGGACGCGCCTGATATACAGTATCCGCGTGCAGGCGGCATTATTTTATTCATAATGCGCCAATGTGCAAATGAAAGCTACAAATAGCAGCGACTGGCGTCCATATTGAATTCAGGAGGCACAGCACAGTGAGCACAGTGTGATTATGCATCAGCAGATGTGTGAATTAGTAAAGCATTAATCCCCCAACCCTTTATTAGTACCGGTAACACGCCGCTCCCTGAAATAGGTGTTAGGAATAGGTGCATGTCTCAGTGACCTTGGGGGGGTGGAGGGGGTGGGGGGGGGCAGGGGGCAGGGGGAGGGGGGGGTTTGTGTTCCCAGCGAGGCCCACCAGAGGAAGAGTCTCACACCTGTGACTCTCGGGCCCGAACAACAACAGCGTGCGAGACCGAGCGTCCGAAAGCCAATCAGGGGGTCAGCCTCGCGGATGACCTCTGACCCCTCCGTACACCACACTTTGCCAAAACCCAGAAATGTATTTGTTTTAACGTACTTATTCAACACCGCTAACAGCGATCGGTACGGCAACTGCGTGCCTTTTCATGTGATTTGATGTCCTCTTTTCTGCAGGGGGGGGAGGGCGGGGGGGGGGAACAAACCGTGAACAGAACGAGCAGGCGTCGATCAGAAAGCGACCTCGCGGAACCCGAGAGCGAGCCGCGCGGCTTCCCTTGTGCCGCTCGACCCCGGGAGGAGATTACCGCGCTTAACAAACCGTGAAACAGCAGAGCCAAAATGGAGGAGAGGGGTCAGCAACGGAATCACTACCACGCTTAACAAACCGTGAAACAGCAGAGCCAAAATGGAGGAGAGGCGGTGGGCGAGCGAGCCGCTCAGCAACGGAGTCACGTCTTAACGTGATCGCCAAAGACGAAAGGAGAGAGAGAGTGTTTGAATAACTCGGCCCTGTCTGCGGAAAACTGCTCTACCGCGCCTTCGCACGACCCGGCCGCAGAGAGGGGGCGGGGCCTGGGCACCTGTGTGAAAACACACCTGTCGCGCTCACCTGTCACCCTCAGGGCACGCACCTCACGGCTTCCCGCCGCTGGGCTGGCTCAGACAGCCTCCACCCCCCCCCCCCACACGTCTTAAATGGCACCCTCTGGCTCTCGTCACCGTAACCGCGGAAACGGGAGCACGCACTCCGAGCGAGAGAGAGAGAGGGGGGGGGGGAGAGAGATAGAGAGAGAGTGATAGAGGGAGAGAGAGAGAAAGGGAGAGATAGAGGGAGAGGGAGAGAGTGATAGAGGGGGGAGGGAGATAGAAAGAGAGAGTGATGGGGGGAGAGAGAGAGAGAGAGAGAGAGAGACGGCTGCAAGAGGCTGATAACAATAGCAATAAGCTGAGCCGCGACGCCACCAACGGTTCGACTACACCGAGCTCCGGAACCCCCCCCCCCCCACCCCCACCCCCATACCCCCCCAACACCTCCCCATCACCGGCCACCCCCTCCTTCTGTCTCTTCCCCTCCGCTGAGCATAAGGGCTCCAGGAACGCGGGATTATCTTCACTGTGTGGCTTCCAGCGTGCCAATTTCCCCCTGTGCTCAGACGGACGGGCATCTCTGCCTCTGCACTGTATGAACACCCCCCCCCCCACCCCACACCCCCTGGAGGTCACACACTGAACTGCACTGAAGGCCACCCCCCCCCCTTCTTCTCTTTGAGGAGTCCCCCCCCCCTCACTTTCTCCTCATTGGGGGTTCAGGGGGGGTCTGGTTTTTGGCCAGTTCGTCCCTTTTGTGTGTTCCCTCAGTAAAGCTGTCATCGTGGCAGCGTCTCTGTAAAAAAAGCGTGATGCAAATGAAAATGAATTGAATTGCACTGAAATGAACTGAGGGAACAATCCACTGCTGTCCCCACTGACTTTTTGAAAAAAAAATATGCAATTACGTCTGCAATAAGATATACTACTCGCATTCTAATCCATACGCAATCTCTAAAGCAAACGGTGCACGCTTTTTGATTAAGGAATACATTTGAAAAGAAAATGAATTATACTGAGTAGAAGGCAAAATTGAAAAAAAGAAAAAATCGCTTTGTTAAATTTCCACCGTAATAAAGGTCTGATGTTGAAAATTATAGAGAATCATTTTCTCTCTGCCTGGTGGGTGGAACCCATCCTATTCTGGGAAGCCTGCATCAGTTAGGTTTGTAATTAAGTTCCCCTGCATAAACAGCACAGCAAATTTTATTGTGCCATAAAATGCAGGGGCTCCCCTCTGTCAAAAGTCAGCGAGGAAAGAATTTGCTTTATTCGCTTAATTGAAACTGTGGCAAACGAGCGCTTAAGGTAAATATGCTACCCCGACATCTGCAGGCAGTTGGAAAACAAACGAATTGAATTGAAAAAAACATCAAATAAACACGTTTCAGAAAGTTTGTTTTGAGCTTCACGCTGAAACACTGAAGAGGCTGTTTTTTTCTCCTACCTGGGTAAACAGAACATTGAGGCTTTTATAAGTTCATAAAGGGGATCAACAAAGTGAACTACAAGAGGTTTTTTTATGGTTGAGTTATGTTAGTAGAAACAAGGGGAGATCAATGGAAATTAGTAAAAAGGTAAATTCCGTACACACGTTAGGAAGAATTTTTTCAGGTGGGGGGTAGTCGATGTGTGGAATTGTCTGCCAGGTCACGTAGTAGAGGCAGAAACTCTGGGGAAATGCTGGAGCCTGACCCAGCATGCATTGGGTGAGAGGCAGGAATACACCCTGGACAGGTAGCCAATCTATCGCAGGGCACACACACCATTCACTCACACACTCATACCTATGGGCAATTTCAAGTCTCCAGTCAGCCTAATCTGCATGTCTTCGGACTGTGAGAGGAAACCAGAATACCTGGAGGAAACCCATGCGGACACGGGGAGGACATGCAAACTCCACACAGAAATGCCCTGGCCCAGGATTCGAACCCAGGATTCAAAACTTGACGAAATACTTTCAACTGCTAATTTTAAACCTGTAATTCATAACTCCATGGCTGAAGTATTCTCCTACTTTTAACCTCTGCTCTGCTCTTTCATCACTGCCTCATCCCCCATTTGATGTTTGTAACTTGAATGTCAGCAGTCTTGTCGGGTGTCTTTGTGTTTCTCTCTGCCCTGGTCCCCCTTTGAGAAAAGAGACTTTGATCTCAATGGGGGGTATTCCTGGTTAAATAAAGTGAAAATGAAGCGAAATGATTTCCTGCTGAGACAGCCGGGACTGGGGGCTGATTGGACACAGGGGGGGGCTCATCGCTGCGAGCCTATTGGACGAAAAGGAGTCTCGTGCACTCATCTCTTCCGGACCGGTGGAGGAGCATCGATCCGGGCTTTACGGACGCCGCGAGGCAGAGACAGGCGCATTCCGGAACCTTCCCCTAATAAAATCCAGTCTGCCGCGGACGTGAGTCTGCTCCAGTCCGGCACCTGAGTCTCAGTGGCTTACTTTAGCCATCTGTGTTACTCCAGACTGCTTCAGTCTCACACTCCCATCGCTCTCATGATACATCTGTCTCATTTTCACTCACATTTTGTGCTTCATCCAGGAAGTCGATTTATTTATATCAGTATAAGACTAAATATTACATATGCATATAATAAGCCTAATCATCATCACCGTATTATTATTATTATTATTATTATTATTCCTGGTTTGTTTCTGATGAGAACAACAGTGAAGCTGAATGTAATGGAAAAGATGGAGGCTGGAAGGGAGAGGTCACACTGTGGCTAACGCTGGGTCCCAGGTGTGTCCAGGTGTGTCCAGGTGTGTCCAGGTGTGTCCAGGCACACCGGCGGTTTTTCCCCGGCTAACCGCTGAACCTCAAGGAGTCGAATCTCCTGAAAATGGCCGTGTTTACTGCCAGCTCTCACCAGACTGAGGGTGCACACACAGTCATCGTTCTTAAAGTGTCAAATCTGAATTAGTGTGTGTACTTGCTTGTGTGTGTGCGTGCATGAGTGTGTGCATATGCATGTGTGCACGTGTGCATGTGTGCATGCATGTGTGTGTGTGCACGTGCATGTGTGCGTGCATGTGTGTGTGTGCACGTCCATGTGTGTCTGTGTGTGCGTGTGTGTGCGTGTGTGTGTGTGCACGTGCATGTGTGAATGTGCAAGCATGTGTGTGTGTGTGTGAAAACACGGACCATTGGCGTCTGTATCAGCACTCCTAAATAAAGAATTAAAGTGGTGTAGCTCGCTGTGGGAAAGCAATTCATCACACAGGTTACGGCAGCGCACTTATTACCGGGACTGAAATGACCCTCCGCCCAGCCCAGCCCAGAGAATCCCCGTCCGCGCCGCCCGGAGAATCCTCCCCCCCCCCCCACTCAAGTCAGCTCACGGACAGGTAATCTGAAACGGGACCTGCTGCACCTGCGGGGCCAGTCCAGCCAGGTGGTTCAGACCGACCGGCTCTGGCCACGGCTCGCTGAGCACTAACGACCCCCGGGTTCGAGGGCAGAAGTCGACCTATTTTGGCAGGCGGCAGCGAGGACCATTAGCAGAGAGGTTCACAGTTCAAGAAGCTTGCTGCGCTCGAGAAGGACAGTTTGAGCATATTAAACAAAAGGTGTGCAATAGGCTGCACCCTAAAAAGGGCAAGCCTTTTTTTGGCTGGTATTTGTAATACTATAATTATACAATCATGTTTTTGAGCTAATAATAATAATAGTAGTAGCAGTAGCAGTAGTAGTAGTAATAATAATAATAATAATAATAATAGGGGTAAGTTCACTTTCCTTGCTCAGTGCTTAACCTGTGTGGCCCCTGTGTGAATCCATTACCTTAGAGGAAATACCAGGAGATCATTTCTCCAGGAGATCGTAGGCAACGTAAAAAATGAATAAAAAAGGACAGCTGGGAACAGTTAAAGCACTGGGAGAGATAATCACTGTTATTTTTGGTTTTTTTTCCCCCCGCAATAGCTGCAGCAGTACCGCCACTGCTGGGCTCAGATAAGAGCAGGAGTTCTGAGAGGGGGGGGGGGTCAGTCGGCCGCGGGGGGGGGGGGGGGGGGGGGGGTGGATGGGTCTGGTGCCCTCCCGCGCATCTCTAAGCTAATTTTATCCCGCGCGTGTCACTCGCGCTGCGGCACCCAGACGACACCTCCGCTAATAAAGGCGGGGCAGCTTAGACCGGTCGCCATGGCGAGGATAAGGGTACAGGGGTGTTGGGGGTCGCCATGGCGAGGATAAGGGTACAGGGGTGTTGGGGGTCGCCATGGCGAGGATAAGGGTACAGGGGTGTTGGGGGTCGCCATGGCGAGGATAAGGGTACAGGGGTGTTGCCATGGCGAGGATAAGGGTACAGGGGTGTTGGGGGTCGCCATGGCGAGGATAAGGGTACAGGGGTGTTGCCATGGCGAGGATAAGGGTACAGGGGTGTTGGGGGAAGGAGGGAGGGAGGAGGGCATACAGATGGCACAGTTGGGCTCAGTTTCAACTCGCTCTTAGCTATTTGACGGCCCGCTCTGTGTGGATGATGGTGAGACTTGGGCACTTTTTTTTGCCAGTTGAACCGAATCCAGACAGTGTTGCAATGCACACAAAAAAAAAAGAGGGAGAGAGAGAGAGAGAGAGCGAGGGGAGAGAGAGAGGGATGGAGGGAAAGAGAGGGAGAGAGTGAGAGAGGGGATTAAGTGATAAGGGGAAAGAGAGAGGGACAGATGGAGAGAGGGAGGGAGAGGGGATGAGAGAGAGAAAAGGATGGAGACATGGAGAGAGGGTGAGGAGCGATGAGGGCAGGTTTTCAGGCTATTGATCTCCTGTGACTCGTAGATGAGTAGGTGTCTGCATTGTTGTTTAAGGACAGCGTGAGAGTGAGAGTGAGAGAGAGAGAGAGAGAGGAAGGAGAGAGAGAGAGGGAGGGAGAGAAATGGGAGAGGGAGGGGTACGATCGCGTTTCCCAGGAAGCTGGACTGAACCAGGGACCAGAAGAACTTCTACAAGGTTAAAGTGTCACCTGAGATGGTCTGAAGGGAGGAGGGGGCGAGAGCACAGGTGACATTTTTTACCTGAGCACACCTGGTTCCTGGAGGACGGCCATTTTAAAGGACGGCTCGCTCGCCCATCTGGCAACACCAGCACACAGCTGGGATGGGGAGTCTGTCCCGGAGGAGCTCAGTTTGGGGAAGCGAGGCACGTACTCCGTCCTTGCGACAGATTAACTTGTGCACCAGGGGAAAGTAGCCATATTTACCAAGTAATCCTGGTCTTATCTTTAAGTCACACATAACATTGCAGAAACGGCCAGACTTGTTTGTTTGTTCTTACCATTTCAACTCGTAAGTGAAATCTGCCGTTTTAATTCTTTGATTCAGAACATTCTCAGGTTGTATCTAACATGCATCCTCCGTGATGTTTCACTACTAACTGATAACCACCAATGGATGCATCCAGTAAGTTTGTACATGACAAAGCCTGGAATATTGTTCTCTGACTTCAGCTCGGATCAATTGTCCTACACTGGGGTGGGGGGTTTGTATGACAAACAAATGGGAATCTAACCACGATCTTCCCCCGGTGTCCTGGGAAGGTTTCCTGTCAGCCCAGGATACGGTTGAACATCCTGACAGACTGTGGCTGCCAACCTGACCTTGAATGACCTTATGTCTACTGCCTGTGTCCAGTAGAGGGAATTTATGTGACTCAGGTAACAGATTCAGGATTTTCGTGTGATGTGCCTGAAGTATGTGCGAGCATTGTGCACTTAAAATGAGAGTTAAGATGTTTATGAAAAGCCGCTGGGTCTTTCACAAGCACTTTTTGCGAGGCGTACTTTTTTCGAGAAGCCGCAAAATAGCTGGTTGAAATGCAGGTTGAGTCACTTATGGAATAAAAAAAAACAACCAAAAAAAAAAACTAAAACAGGCAAATTGCACCATTTTCTTGTGCTAGTTCTCACTCACCGCAGTACGGCACACTAAAACCATAATGCGATGCCACCACTTTGGCCAGGAAAAAAAAAAAAACCCAGATCTATTGAGGAATACTTGTTGGGTGTTCTGTACACGTATAGCGTTGTGATTTTGTTTTTCGAGGCAAATTGCCTGTGTCATTCTAATGGAAGCACAGCAACTCAAATGCAGTATTTCTCGTTCTGTGGCTGCCTGTTTAATAGGCACAGAAATCAGAAGAGAACTCAGGAGGAAAAAGAACAAGCCAGACCACAGCTGTTGTTTTGAAATGTACAAATTTGCACAGGTCTTTACCAGTATTTGAAAATATTCAACAATTAAAGATTGGTCAAAATGAACAATAAGCATAATTAATAACAATAATTAATAGTTACCATAACTATAATTCAAATTCCAAAATGTAACATTTTTCTTTTTTTTTACATAAACACCTGAGGGAAGCAAAAAAATTAAAAATTAAAAAATTGAAATTAAAACGGAAAGAAACTGAAAAAATATAAGAAAACAAATCAAATTAAGGAGAGAATTACAAGAAGTGAAAAATAAAACAAAACAAAAATGAATTGATTAAAAAAAGTTCAGGGAAAAGTTCGTAACAGGGAGAGGTCGCATCCTTCCACGTATGTACAAACACCTTCCATCTTATTTCCATAACTCACAGATGCAGTATTTAAAATAAAAAAAGACAAAATATAAAATATGCTCTGTTCACATTCACCACGGAGGTTTTCAAAAGAACCGTCGACTGCAGTGACGACGGGTTGACATC
>NC_049201.1:3648653-3656153 GCF_013347855.1 Anguilla anguilla
GCGGACCAATCGCCTCGCTGAGATCACTGCTCACATCCACCAAACCCACTCTGCCCCCAGTCAAGATCAAAACAGATGAGGCCTCTGGGTGCCACACACACACACAAACTCAGTCCCACACACAAGCACACACACACACACAGTCCCCCTCCCACACACACACACACAAACTCAGTCCCACACACAAGCACCCACACATAGTCCCTCACCCACACAACAAACAAACACACACAGACACACACGCACACACACAGTTACTCTGACACACACACTCTCACACACACACACAGTCACTCTCTCTCACACACACACAGTCCCTCACACACACACCTCCATGGTGCATCACACCCTCATTAGCTAAACAGCCAGAGGAAATGGAGGTGTCAGTCTAGCAGGGAATGAGTATAATATAAGTTTAAGAGCCCCCGCAGGAGCCCCTACGTGAGAGGATTTCTTCCCTCTTCCCCAAAACCGACACCTATGGCACAACAACACGGATCCTCTTTCATTTATCCTCTATTTTATCCTCTATAGTTTTTTTCTCCCTTTCCCTCCCCCCCCCCCCCTTTTTTTACCATGGCTTTTGGGAGTTCAGCTGAAATTGGGCTTGGGAGAAATTTAACAGCGTTTCCTTTTCTCTCTTTTTTTTTTTTTACTGCACTTTTCTTCACCTGGAAGGGGCAGATGTACTGAATACTAAACCAGACTCTTCGCTAATCGTAGCCTAGCCTAGCCTAGCCTAGCCGCTCTGAGGTGGGGACGGGATTGGCTTGGTACCAGAGCATAAATAGAAAACTTCCGCAGGCATCCTCCACCAAAACAGAACTGGGCTCCTCGGTGATAACTCCAATTAGAGTCTAAAGCTGCCTGGCATTACAATCCACTTGGCAAACAGCGCGGAGAATCAACTTTCTTTTGTAGCGCAGACAAAAGGGCGTCTTCATTCAAGGCCTAACGTTTGTTGTTTTGTGAGTAAACGCATGTGTTCCTTCCTTCCTTCCTTTCCAGACCCACACAAGCTAATGCTGGCGACTGAGCGCTGCGCTCTCCAAACAGTTTGTGAACAAAACAAATGAAAAAAAAAACGACAACATGAACGCAGCTGTGATTTAGTGTTAAGGACAATTGTGGATTGAAGTTTTGGGCTGAGCCCCAAACTCAGATAGCGAGCGGCTCCGGCCCGGATCAGGGCCGATTCTGGCCCGAAGGCAGCACCGCCCAGGGCGGAACCGGCGCAGATCCGGACCGGAGTCGCTCGCTATCCGGGGGTACGAGCGCCGATGCCGGCGGGGGGGGACACAGGCGCACTCACCTCCACCGCCTCCCAGCCCCACTGCCGGTACTTGGGGTCGTGGGTCAGCCGCCACATGTACATGTAGCTCTCGATCACCTCCGGCCGCAGGATGTAGTACCTGTCACTCAACCTGGTCGCCGTGGCTTCCGCGCCACTGTCGAACCGAAACGCCTCAGGCCCCAGCTTTGTGGCTGTTTGGGAAGAGAAGCATCGCGAAACTCATTTTCACTCATCATCATGATTATTCATATAATAATATTCATATAATCAATAATGAAAAGGTTCAAAAGAAGTCAGATAAAAAGAAGGCAGGCATAGGAGCTGCATTAAGACATCAGGCACCCTGGGCTTGCTTCCACAGGTCTCATTAGACCAAAACACGCATTTGATCTCGGATCGCTGAAACCCGATAAAAGTAAATAACACTGGGTTTGTATCCTACAATTAACAGAGATGTTATACAGCCCAAAGAGAAAAATTGCCAGTGTTCCTTCGTCATGGCAACAGTGTTCCCTCGCCATGGCGATGGAAGCTGCCTAGGCATTCTTAGATGGTGGTAAGCTTTGTTTTCTGTTTTTTTTTTTTTTTTTTAAATTACATTTATGTTGCTTATTCCTTTTCCTCCTTGTGGCCTTGTTTGCTCCAGATGGTACACACATTCTCTCAGTCACAAGCAGTTTCACAAGAGAGAGAGAGACATACAGAGACAGAGAGGGAGAAAGAGGAAGCGGGAAAGAAATAGACAGCAAGAGATGGGACAGAGAGAGACAGCAAGAGATGGGACAGAGAGAGACAGCAAGAGATGGGAGAGAGAGAGCGAGAGAGAGGGAACGCGAGCGAGAGAGAGAGAAAGGGCAAGGGAAAGAGAGAGAGGCAGGACATAGGGTTATCTTGGCCATGTTGTAATGAGTCTCAGAAGCCGCCCAGCTGGAACCTGGACTCCTGTTTAATTAGCCACAGCAGCAGACATGCTGGAAGACTGAGCCAGCCCGTCAGTTTGGGGCTTCGCCTGCAGTCATTGGGACTTCCCCTCGCGGGAGGGGGGCGGGGGGGGGGGGGGGGGGGGGGGGGGCGGTGGTGGGGGCACGGGTAGCTGAAGGGGTTTGGGGTAGAGGCGAAAAAATAATCTGAATTTGTTTCTGTAGAAATCTAATTATAGCGCTAGAAATACCTTTGCTCAAGGGTAAAAAGGCAGTGCCCCACTGAGGAATCAAACCTGCAACCTCTGAGTCACAAGCCCAGTCCACTACCCATTATAACAGCAGTGCCATCACACTGTAGGCCATAGGCATCTAATTTAATCTGAAAAAGGCCAGTGTGGGTGCACGTTTTTGTTTCAGCCCAGCACTAAGACTCCAGATTCTACTCATCAAGGTCTTGATTGAAGCGGAGGATTGGGTAATTAGTTGAAACAGGTGTCATAGTGCTGGGCTAAAACAGAAACCTGCACCAGGACCAGCACCAGCACCGTCCCTTTTTCAGATAAGATTGGACCAACCCGCAATTCAACTCCATGCAGTAATTTTCCCAGTCCATCAATCACAGGTACATAGATATTATACATTATATCATATTTATATATATCACATTGGTCTGCTGTATTACAGAGACAGAGCTAGGCATGGTCCTGGAGAGCTGCAGTACCTGCTCAACGCTTATAAAGTAAATAAATTTTATTATTCACAATCTCACCTCACGTGGTTCTCGGGTCTGACTGCATTTCTGACTTTCAGGTAAAAACAGAAAGCAGAGGATTGCGTAATCCTCCAGGATCCCCTGCACTTCGGTATGAAATATAAACACGGGCGACTGATATGATTTCAGCATCGTTGCATCATGTTTTTCTATTGGCCCAGACCGATTACGCACGCAACGTCGGATATTTTGGATACTCAAGACAGGTTTGTGATGTGCTGCCATCTTTACAATGGCAGATATCAGGGCATTTGGGGGGGGGGTTGTGATCTAAGCCAGAAAACACATTTAAAGTAACTCCGAAGCAGTTTGCGCAGAGATATTATGCTTCCAGAGGTCGTATGCATTTATATTACCAAATTATTCTTCAAAAGCGTAGTTTCTTCCTTTAGCCCCCCTGTGGGGGTTTGTGGTCTAAAAGCTGTCTGGCCCATCAGGAAACACGCACTTGGCCTGAAATAATATTTTTAAAAACCCAAAAAGTGAACTATCCCTGCAAAAGACCTCAACTAATATTACACACTTGACAGAGCTGAAAGAATCCCTTTTTTTTTCCCTCTCCAAATGCATCTAATCCGAGATCTGCTTTTGAGTCTCGCAGTTTAATATCGAGCTCTCTAATGATGAATCCGAACCGCAGTATCATTTTTTTTAAAGGGCAAAAATAAAAAAGATGAAAAGTATTCCGAGTATAGACGAAGAAACCTGGTACGAGATGTGTCACATGAAAATGATTATTTATTTATTTTTTGAAACTTTGAAGATGAATGCGTCCGGGTCTTCTGCGTACGGACTGAACCTGGCTGTGCTGATGTACTTTGGTTTCGGGGGCTGGAGACAGCTGTGAAAAGCCGAGATCAAACAGGGTTTTCCCAAATCCAAACACAGCCCCTCCCTGCTCTCCCCGGGCTCTGTCTGCCGAGCGGAATCGAGTCCCGACCGGCATGCTGGATCTTTGGGTCCAGAGCAGGAGTTCTGACCCAGGACCAGCTTTCCAGAGTGCACAGGTGGACCCAGACCTGGACCCTCCCCCCCCCCTCACCTGAGCGACTGTAGGACTCATGGCAGGTGTGGGTGATTTCGGCCGCCAGGTCCAGGTAGTGCTGCCTCTTTTCGGGCGCGCCGTCGTCCGCCCCGATCCCCACCATGCCCCCCGAGAAGCAGGCCAGGTGCCCCATCTTGTGGTCGAGGAGCCCGCCCCGCCACTCCGCCATGTAGGTGAGACCTCCGGGAGACTTCTGCACCAGGTTGGCCTCGATGGCCTGAGGAGAGACATGCCGAGTTATTCTCACCTGGCCACCCTCTCCCCCCGACCCAAAAGTATTCACAGAAAAGAAACTAGACAGACAGACAGACAGACAGACAGACAGACAGACAGACAGACAGACAGACAGACAGACAGACAGACAGACAGATAGATAGATAGATAGATAGATAGATAGATAGATAGATAGACAGACAGATAGATAGATAGATAGATAGACAGATGGAGTTGTTGCGGTCTCTGTGACATGCAGCTATGGTGCTGTGTCAGATATTAATACATTCTGCATTTAGACCAAACAGTTCAATTTTTTGTATCGTCTGACCACAAAAAAAAAAAAAAAAAGAAGCTACTTCCGGTTGTTGAGAGTATTATTAATGCTCCTCTGGTCCATGTGGGATTTACACTGAGCCCTTTTTCAATAAATGTCAATGATGCTTCTGCACCACTGGAAAACAACAGGTCAGCTTTGTGCTAGGAGCGGAACGTTGCCAGCGTGTGATTCTGCAAGCACTTTACAGTCTCTGTTGACCTCCCAGCGGAATTCCAGACCAACGTCCTGCGAACCGGAAAGGTTCTACCTGTTTTTGGAAGGGATTGATGACTACAGAGTAACGATGTGTCCCGGAGGGCAGGTGTGTGTGTGTGTGTGTGCTGGTTTTTGTTTCCACCCAGGCTAAACGACGGTACGTACACCAACACCGATTCACTCACAGATTACGTCACAGTAAAACGTTGCATAGGGCCTTCATTCATGCACTCGTTCAGAAATGTGCTCACTGTAACCGTCAGACTGCGTAAACGTTAGCGCTAATTAAGTCATTAAGACCAGAAGTTGGCGTGAAACCCAGAAATGTTGGCCATCTCTGCGTTACAGGTACTGCGTTTCCGTCGCTTCCTACCCTTCAACAGACCTCCTCGCAGTCTCCCGCCAAGCGGCCATCGCTAGCGCCTTACCGCTGAACTGTTTCAGTAGCTCATTGGTTTTCATGGACTTTTTATGTGTCTTACCGCCAAGTGATTTGTATGGAAGTGTACAGAACCGGGTAACACCTTCACAGGAGACAGACGCCAGAACAAAAACATGAATGTTGTGACCTTTAAGACTACATCAGTGGCCTCATTTAAACAACGGTCTAAAGATCAAACTGTGTCTGAAATAGAGGCTTACGCAAAAAACCATGACTAGGCAGTTAAGCTCACGCTCTACCCCAACTACCCAACACAATAATGACACAAGCATTAAATACACTACAACTCATGGACAATGGAGCGATAATGCCATCGTCTCTCTATATTTTAAAGGGGGTGACGGGGGTGGTGGGGGGAAGTTGGTCACCCTCCAACTACCAAACAGAATGGCACAATTATACGCTAGATAATGGAGGATTAATACTATCATTCCTATATTTTGAGGTGGAGCAGTGGTGGAGGTAGCGGGGGGAGGGGATGCAAAGAGGGGTGTTGGTCACCCTCGAACTTAACACAAAGGTGGAACAAGCCTAACGTTCACTGAAACCCATGGGACATTACAAGACATCGGTTCAGGCACACTGTTACAGCGAGCCTATTGCCTGCTAATACACACATCACTGTGCTACCACTGAGTCCCAATGTTGACCTCCAAGTATGACTTACATTATGTTGTGTTACTTGATTATCCAAATGTGCAACACAACATGTGGCATCGCAACAGAAAATATCACTGGTAATTTACTAAGTAAGATAAGTGGTGGAAAATCTCGAAGTTATGAGAGATGAAGTGGATCTGCTTGAGGGGCCTGTGTTGTGTGTAGTCCAGGTACTCACTGTGTAACAGCTGAAAATGTTTTCCAACAAACATGCTGCTAAAACACAGTATAGGGCCTAAGGGACCGGAAATGTTGTTCTAAACTGATATTTCGAAAAAATGGTCTGAAGTGCCTGCAGAGAAATGCTGCATTTTTCGCAACACTGAGTCTCACAGGGTTAAGGGCAGCAGGAGATCGATAGCCAGAAATCTGCCCTTATTGCTCTCCTCCCTCACTTCCTCCCTCTCTCTCTCTCTCTCTTCATTGCTTTCTCTCCTTCTATCCCCTCCCTCCAACCCAAAGAAAATCTGAACCCCCCCCCACAGAAATGAGCAATTGAAAAACTCCCCAGTGGGAAGAAAAACACTCAACAGGTGGCAAGAACAAACTCCCCACCCTCCTAATGCTCTCTCTCTCTCTCTCTCTCTCTCTCTCCATGCAGTAGGCTTAGCAGTTAGCTGCCCCGCGGTGTTCACCCACTCTCTCTCTCTCTCTCTCTCTCACCCCCATTTGTGTTAATTGCCACCCGCGGAGGTTCTGCCCCACCCTCCTCTCCCCCCCCCCCCCCCCACCACCACTCCCCACCCCCCAAAAAAAGGTGCTGTGAGATGGGGGGGGGAGGGCCTGCCCAGCTCACAGCACTGACTTATAGCTTCACACAGCCACACGCGCTTCCATCAATCTGTGCAGGATAACCCATAATAAGCGCTCCAATACCCCTTTTAGAAGTGATCTGCTAAATTTACCTGTGAGCAGTGGAAACCATTCAGCAGGTAATTCTGATCACCTGTATAATGTACACATGTATACAAACAAACTCACCCCTCAAGCAACCCAATCCTTTATCTAACACGGGGCAGGTAAACACACTGGACCCCTGGACAGTCTTCATGTGTAAAAAAAAGAAAAAAACAATCAAAAAAAAAAAAAAGAGAAAAAAACCAATCTAGGAACACACGTATAAACTCACAGGAAAAATGAAATAAATCACTTCACTTAAGTGAAGTGCTGCAGCGTAGGCCTGTGTTTTCCACAGGATGTAATCAACCCTAATACAGCACCTTTAACTCAAATAGAGAGCTCTCTGTCTCGTTGGGCCCACATACAGTAGACGCCGTTCGAGCTGATTTAACTCTATTAGAGTTGATTTAACTCCGTTAGGCTCAATTTAGCGTGAGGAAATGTTGCTGCGCGCTGTCTGCTGAACTGTCGTGGCTGAGCGAAGAGACGCTGAACATCAATGGCAGAAGTGCATTCAAGACCCTCACACAATTATGCTTTAGAGCAGGGGCTGCCCAACCCTGTTTCTGGAGATCTACCACGCTGTAGGTTTACACTCCAATCCTAACAAAGCCACACCTCACTCAGCAGCTAGAGCAGGGCAGCCCAACCCTGCTCCTGGAGATCTACTGTCTACCGAGATCTACCGGAGCAGCACCTACTTCTTTATCCCTGTG
>NC_049201.1:3661153-3668653 GCF_013347855.1 Anguilla anguilla
GAGTTAGCCCTGTGCCTGAGGCTAGCAGTACTGTGGGTCTCCCTCTCTGGACTAGGCCGAGCTCCCCAATATTTACAGTAAAATCCTCAGTGTTAAATCAACTCTCAGAGAGTACATACGGACTCAACTGGACTCATATGTACTCTGTTAGTTAAATTAACACTGGACATTTAACTCCAGCATTCACTGCTATATATGAGTGTCTGCAAAACCAGGCACGTTCACACACTCAGGAAAAGAGGAAGAGACAGCGAGAGAGAGAGAGAGTGAGAGAGAGAGAGCGCGAAATAGAGAGTGAGAGAGAGACAGAGAGGAGAGAGAGAGAGAAATAGAGAGAGCGAGAGAGAGAGAGAGTGGGTGAGAAAGAGAGGGAGAAATTAAGAGAGCAAGTGAGAGAGAGAGAGTGAAATAGAGGGAGGAATAATCCATGCCAGTTTTGAGGCGTCTGCTCTGCTCACTGGCGTCCCTAGGCCCTCGTTACCACTCTAACAGGAGTTAGTTCTGGAATCAGTCAATACATAGCGTGAGAGAGAGAGAGAGATATTACCGTGGCAAAGGCTCACCTTCTCGGTGTAGACTGGATTTCCGGAGAGTTCCGTCAGGTGGACGAACTCCAGGTGCAGGGTCCCGAATTCGGCCAGGATGCTGCTCCCCGCCGAGGCCCACCCCCAGCTCCAGCTGGTGCCACTGCAACAGAACCCCGTCCCGGGGCCGTGAAAACCACCCCCAAGATACACCCAGCCCCCCCCCCCTCAAATTCCAAACGAAGCTCGTCCTGCTTGTGCCCAGACAAAGTCACAAATTGGCAACATTGAGCTCACAGTGCTTGTTCTCTAATGCAGTGGGGACAAGTACAACGTTGTCTAAACCACACTTCCCCACCCCTGGTACTGGAGAGTCGCAGGGGATGCTGGGGTCCCCAGCCCTGGTCCTGCAGAGCCACAGGGTCTGCTGGGGTCCCCAGCCCTGGTCCTGCAGAGCCACAGAGTCTGCTGGGGCCCCCAGCCCAGGTCCTGGAGAGCCACAGGGTCTGCTGGGGTCCCCAGCCCTGGTCCTGGAGAGCCACAGGGTCTGCTGGGGTCCCCAGCCCTGGTCCTGGAGAGCCACAGGGTCTGCTGGGGTCCCCAGCCTTGGTCATGGAGAGCCGTAAGATCTGCTGGCTTTCATTGTCACTCAGTACTTATGTGATCAGTTACAGTAACTGATTATAATAACTTCACCTCTGGTTCCCTGGGTCTGAATCCAGCAGAACCCCATGCCCCCCTGGACCAGCATATAGAACCTGCCCTGAATTATTCATTTACAGTCTTTTTACAGGTGTCATGGGGTTACCTGCTCTCCTAACAGGAATAATAAATTACTGTTACTGCTCCGGAGGAATATAATATAAACAATAACCTGTATATGCAAAAATAGTGTAATATCTTACTGAGATATTAACACGAGAGAGAGAGAGAGGAAATCTGGGATCTGGGGGGGTTATAGGAAGAGGGAGAGGATATATAGAAGGAAAGAATGAGAAAGAGAGAGGCATTATGGGTAAAGTACAGCAGGCAGTCAGAAGGAGAGATGTAGAGAGATGACACTCATGATACATGTACCCCCATTCCAGCACTTTTTGGTAATTTTTGTAAATTTTGTAAATTTGTATTTGTCCTAATATTGTGGCTTGTTCTTCTCCCTAGTTTGGCTTGGCAGAGGTTAGGCCAGAAGAGTGTTCACTGTGTGAACCAAACTGTGTTATTGGCTAGAAATAGCTGTACGAAATGAGTATCGTATCTTATTGAACCTGTGTTTTACAGTTGCCCATGACCATGAAATGCACTTTTCTTTTGGACGTCGCTTTGGATAAAAGCGTCTGCCAAATAAATGTAATGTAATGTACAGACAGAGAGAGAAAGTTAGAGGAAATCTGGGGGGTGGGGGGGGGGGGGGGGGGCGAGGCACTGGAGCAGGCGCCAGGAGGCAAGGCCCCGCAGAGATAATGGCGGTAAAGTGGAAAGTCCCTGTGCGTCTGTGTGCATCAGAGAGACTCCGTCCGCATCATTACCCACTCAGGCCCTGATGGGCCGCGTTGTGCCGCGGCAGGACCCAAAATCAATCCCCAACAGAGTGAGACGGAGCCGGGCCGCCGTTCCTCCATTTATCCCTCCATCCATCCCTCCATCCATCCATCCATCCATCCATCCATCTCCTCATCCACAACAGCAATGGGCCTGAATCTAATCACAAGTGAAAAACCGTGAGCACGGTAAAAAAAAAGGAGGAGAGAGGGAGGGAGAGAGATAGAGAGAGAGAGAGAGAGAGGGAGGGAGATAGAGAGAGAGAGACAGAGAGAGAGAGAGAGAGAGAGAGAGGGGGCGAGAGAGAGTGTGCAAGAGATGAAAAAGCCAATTACTTGCAGAAATGCACAGAGTTGCAGAGAATTCCATTAATATATATATTGTTATATAATATCATGCACAATAATGAAAAGCCTGCCTCTATCATTTTTTCTCTCTTTCTCATCCTGTCTTCTTAAGGATCGGCATGCCTGTAAGTGGCCCTTTCCTTTTTCCATCTCTCTCCTGCACTCGTTCCTTTTCCACCCAGTTCACTCTATGGCTAGCTGACTGGTTAGTGAGGATAACTGGCCATTTATGTTTTTTGATGTGTTCATTTTTATGGCACACTGTGCATCCTTATTTTACACATTGTTGTCTAGGATCCCCAGGGGTTGATGTTAGATTTAATCTGTTCCTTTTCATTCTGAAAATTTTGATAATACAACCGTCGGAACACGTGTTAAATGCCAAATTGAGAAAAGACTCACTGATACACTCCTGTGTTACAAGAAGTAGAAGCTAAGGAAGAACTGAGAAATGAGCCTTTAAAACTGCAATAAATCCAAAAAAATAAATGCATATATGCCAAATTCAAGATAAAAACTATATTACATCATATCCATTGGGAGGGATTGTGATCGTCTGACTAATCATGTCATCACTAATAATAAAAAGGCTCACACTCCAAAAATGGAAATCTAATCACTCTCCGCTCTTTGATTGGTGGAACTGTGTAATGATGTATAAAAAATATTTTAAAAACATCCTGTCTCAATCTGCTGAGGTGTGGGGTAAAAATGCTTGAGCCAATACAAAAAAAAAGAGGTGAAGAGGCAACTTGGAAAGAAAACTCCAAATAACAGTCAGAAATAGAAAAATAAATAAAAATAAATAAATAAAAACCTCTGGAGATAATGAAGGAAATAAGTGAAAGAAACACTCTCCAAGTTGCCTGTTCACATCTTCTTTGTATCGGCTCAAACAATCAGAGGTATTAGAAGAGGGGATAAAAAAGGAAAAAAAAATACTTTCAACAAATACCTCCTGGAGATAATGAAGGAAATAAGCCTGTGGTGAATACAGCATTTTTGGGCCATTTAATTGATTTCGGTGTTGTGTCTTGAGTGTCCATACTGTATGCAACTGCTTTGAATATTTTCCACGTTTTGCGGACTTGTTAAAAATGACATAATACAAAAAAAATTCCATACAAAACCATGAAATGTATGAGAAAATGGAAAATTAAACTGTAAATCTCAAGGGCAAATATTTCTTTGCTGATAAAAACCCCCCTTGCGACTACTTCATAGTCCTCCAGCAGTTTCCGGACCCTAGTTCTAGATCCGCTGTTCTAAATCCCCCCCTTCAACCCCCTCCCCCACCCCCGCCTGCCCCCCACCCCTCTTCCTAGGGGTGACCCAACCCCGTTATCTCGGGGACTCGACAGCAGACGCCATTACCCGCCCGAAGAAAGGAAAGAGGGACGCGGCGACTTTCCGCGCCGTACGAATCTGAGGTGAGCCCTGACAAAGCCACGGCGCGTTGCCACGGCGCGTTGCCACGGCGAGTTACCACGGCGAGTTACCACGGCGCGTTGCCACGGCGAGTTACCACGGCGAGTTACCACGGCGCGTTGCCACGGCGAGTTACCACGGCGCGTTGCCACGGCGAGTTGCCACGGCGAGTTGCCACGGCGAGTTGCCACGGTCACGAGGCATCCCCCCTGAGCTCACGTCAAGCGGATCGTTTATTCGGTTAAAGGGGGCTCTCCGGCGCGTGATCCCCTTTCAGAGCGCCGACGCAACCTTGCCCGAGCCCCGTCCTTCGCCCCCGTCTGATTTAAATTAATAAGGCGCGCCACTTTGAGACGGATCTTTCGAGGTCAGGCCGGCTTCCCTCCTCTGAATAAATGCACTTGCCAGCCACGCTCAGGACTTTTCAATGTATTATTACCGTTTCATTTTTTATTACAAATTCTAAATTCATTTACTATATATATAGTTTTTTATTTTTAGTATTTTGTTCTCCCTTAGTACAGAAGGGCAAAGACTGATGAACCCAGAAATAATACTCAACACAATCATTAATAATTATTTTCCCAGCAACCGTGACAGACATTACTGGAGGTCAGCAGTTTAAGAACGCTAAGAATAAAATAAGGTTTGTTTCATCCACATTCGAAAACATTCTATGAATTGCAGTCCACTAAACATTTTTCTATTTTGTCCGCAGTCACATCCAATAAGTGTATGTCTTGATGTTTTGTTAAGTCTGGGCTGTCGGTCTGGACTAAAAAAAAATCATGAAAGCAAAGAAGCCATATCACATTACAACATTTTTTACGGTTTCGCCCAGCCATTCCGTACAGTCTGTTTTTATAAACGTATTTGTTATTTTTTAAAGCTGTTAACCCCGGTCGGTGGAAGAAGTTTTCAGCCCAGTCAATCGGCTGAGGGCTCGAAACTCAAGCTCGGTTCTGACACTCGAGTGACAGCCAGGACCGACGTGCTGTGTGTGTGTGTGTGTGTATGCGCCGGTGTGCGTGTGTGCTCGCCGGTGTGTGTGTGTGCGCGCCGGTGTGCATGTGTGCGCGCTGGTGTGTGTGTGTGCGTGCCGGTGTGTGTGTGTGCGCGCCGGTGTGTGTGTGTGCGTATGCATGTGCGTGTGTGTCTGTGTGTGCGCGCCGGTGTGTGTGTGTGTGTGTCTGTGTGTGCGTGTGTGTGTATGCGCCGGTGTGTGTGTGTGTGTGCGCGCCGGTGTGTGTGTGCATGTGTGTGTGTGTGTGCGTGTGTATGTGCACGCCGGTGTGTGGGTGTGCGTGTGTGTGTGCGTGTGTGTGCGAGTGCGTGTGTGTGTGTGTGTGCGTGTGTGTGTATGCGCCGGTGTGTGTGTGTGCGTGCGTGTGCATGCGCACGCAGGAGACAGACAGAGTGAGCAAGTCAGACAGAGAGAGAGTGAGTGGGCGAGAGACAGAGAAAAGAAGGAAAGAGAGAGAGAGAGCACTAATCCACTGCAGTTTTGCGGCTCGCAGGTCTCTGCAGTCCCTGGTCACTGCTCTAACGGGCATTAGTCGCAGGATCAGCTAATTAAATTTGGGGGCAGCGGTCCGCGTGGAGCAGGCCGGCTGATCGGGGGCAGGTGGGAGGGGGCGGGGCAGAGACTCATTGTTCGGAGGCAAATGGAAAAGCGTTAAAAAGAGCGATGATGGACAAAGAGGAGAGAGAAAAGATGAAAAGAGCGGAGAGAGATTTTATTGTCGGTCCTGTGCTGTGGATTTCTGAGTTAATGGTGGGAGATGGGGGGGACAGAAAGGCAGCAGGTGCACACACTGCAGGTGAGGTCCGATACAGTGACATGAGCCACACACACACACACACACACGTACACACAACAAGCACACGCACACACACACGCACACACACAACAAGCATACACACACACACACACACACACACGCACACACACACATACGCACACACAGACACACACACGTACAAACACACACGCGCGCACACACACACACACACACACACACACGTACATACACACACGCGCACACACACAGACACATACGCACACACAACAAGCACACACACACACACGTACACACAGGCACACACAGACACATACACACATACTCACACACACACACACAGGCACACACACACTGGCACATGCACACACACACAAACACGCACACACACTGCAATGTAATCCAAACCACGCTCCAAAACCGAAAACGCATCGATTGTGTAAACACACATTGAATTTGAAACACTCACGGGTCACAACCCAATGCCAATCCAATCTGGACCCTGAGCTGATGTCTCCTGCCAGGGGACCTCTGATCTTCTGACCAATCGCGGCTCCACGCTCGGGAGGGCAGAGTCGTTTAATTGGTTGATACGAGGCAGTGATGGAACGCAGACTGCGGCTCCAGTCATTACCGGGCCTAACGAAGCCTGTCCCACTCAGCTCGGGACCACAGGCCAGACACTCACCCCACCAGCAACCCGCATACGCCCCCCCCCCCCCCCCCCCCCCAGGCCCCCCCACGCCCCACGGAACTCACCTGCCCAGGTTGATCACGCCGCGGGGGATCCCGGTGGGAGTGTTAAAGGCAGGTAGCAGCTTCTCCCCGAGCTCCAGCACCTTCCTCTTAAACACCTGCAGGAGAGGAGACACCAGGTCAGGGGAGACAAACCCAAACCCAAATACACACACACCCTCATACAGCATACAAACACACACACACACACTCACACACTCACAGACACACAGACACACACACACACACACACACACACCCACCCACCCCACACACACACACACCCACCCACACACACACCCCACCCCACACACACACCCACCCCACACACACACCCACCCCACACACACACCCACCCCACACACACACCCACCCCACACACACACACCCACCCACCCCACACACACCCACCCACCCCCCCACACACCCACCCACCACCCACACCCCCCTCACACACACAACCACCCCCACCCACACACACACACCCACCCACCCCACACACACCCCCCCACCCCACACACACACACACACACACACACACCCACCCCACACACACACACACACTCCCACCCCCCCCCACACACACACACCCACACACACCCCCCCCACACACACCCCCACACACACTCCACACACACCCACCCCCCCCACACACACACACTCCCACACCCCCCACACACACCCACCCACCCCACACACACACCCACCCACACACACACCCACCCACCCCACACACACACCCACCCACCCCACACACACACACACACTCCCACACCCACCCACACACACCCACCCCCCCACACACACACACTCCCACACCCACCCCACACACACCCACCCCCCCCACACAAACACACCCACCCACCCCACACACACACACACACTCCACACTCACACACCCACCCCACACACACACACACACACCCACCCCCCCCACCCACACACCCACACACACCCACACACACCCACCCACACACCCCACCCACCACCCCCCACACCCCACCCACCACACACACCCACACCCAACCCACCCCACACACACCCACCCACCCCACACACACACCCACCCACCCCACACACACCCACCCACCCCACACACACACCCACCCACCCCACACACACACACCC
>NC_049201.1:3673653-3706153 GCF_013347855.1 Anguilla anguilla
CTCCACCCCCTGGTCCCTGACAGTGGACATGCAGCCCAGAGCAGGACTTCTAAACCATGACTGACAGCAACACAGCATGCATAGCCAGCGTGCTCCTGAGGAAGTACCAAGCCTCTTCTCTCCCATCCTCTTCCAGCTCTCCGGGAGATGCCAGACCCTCACCCCCCCCCCCCCCCCCCCACAACCCCCGCCCCCCCGGCCAGTCGTTCTCCTAAAAGCATTTGCAGTTTTTCATCCTTTTGTCAGGGAAGAGAAATACTTTATAATTTCATTTTTTTTTTAAACTTATTGAAATCCATTTTTCTTATATGCAAATATTTTAATCACAATAATGGAGAAAGTGCCTCATCGTCTCCAGCTCTCCTGTCATACAGTAACCACACACACTCTCCATTTTGAAGCGTTTTTTTCTTTTTTTTTTTGGTGTTGGCCCTTTATACTGGCAAGGCTGCAGTCCCTGAGCCTGTACTTGGACAGGATCTTTCTCTGCTTTGTATCTCTGACAGAGCAGAGCCACTCAGACAATATACTGTCTCTTTTTCGGGCCCAACGGCAATTAAATTAGTCTTGTTTTTGGGTTGCATAATCCCAATATTCCACGTAGGAGGTTTTTGGTCTGTTTGATAATTTGGTTTACTCTTATTTTATTTTTTGATACGAAGCTGGTCTGCTTATTGCGCTAGTGGGATTAAAGGGTTACCCCAGATTCAGTACCAGCTAACTGAGGGGACTGTTTTCATTACTGAGGTCACGGGCTTTCATTGCCATAAACTGCAATGCGCCGTGTGGGTTTTGATTCGATGAGGTGCGTCTAGAATTTTAAAGTGCTTTTTTTTTTGCATATGTATCATCGGTGGATGTATCGTCAGTAATGGCCTAATTGTGCCTTGAATGCACCAGCACTCTCTCCCCTCTCACTCACTTTAATTCAGTTCAAATGCTTCATTGGCCTGACACATTCCAAAATGCAAAGTGATAACAACAAGCAATCAATAGTAACACAATACAAACAGCAACAATGACCAGCATAAAGGACAGCATTATAGCATTTATTAACTATTACATATAATTCAATTTTTTAGGTTTCCAATATATTTCCAATATCTCTCTCTCTCTCTGTGAATACTGCAGCAGGTCTCTCTCACTTTCTATCCCTCTCTCTGCAGGTGGGTGACTGTGAGTAAATATTGGGGTACCAGAGGGGGCTCCCCACAGAGCTCCAACCCTGAAGCCCCGACACCCGCATAAATTCACGGCGTGATGAAATGAACGCATCACTAATTACAGCCAGGAACATTAAAAATGATGTCACATACAGATGACATCATATGGAGTAAATAACAATAGTAAATGGTTACATCCTCCCACAATACACCAAATAGCGGTCGGTGCGTGTTTGTGGTGATATTTTGGTTCCTGTATTCTGAACTGACTCCAAGATTCATTTGCGGAAAGTGAGCTTTAGAGATTGCCCAGGATATCTCACTGGATTGGATTGTGGGTTCCTGAATACAGGAGGAAAAAAAAAACACACGTGCATGCATACACACAAATACAGGGGCGAATACACACACACACACACACACCGTGATGTCCAACCCTCTGGAGGAAATTCATTCAGAGGGACAGATCTCTGTGGGGAAAAACTCTGAGTCACAGTGAAAGAGGAATGTTGCCTGAATCCAGGGCGTTTGTGCCAAATAAATATCAGTAATGTTCTATTCCCCCGTGACAGACGTTTACAGATATCCCACAAGCCTCTCTGCATCTCTGCAGTCCCTGGCTGCCTCCCCCCCTCCCCCCCCCACTGGATAGACTAACAGGGTTGGTTACCACTGCTTTACATCTTTCCAACCAAGCCTCAGATGCACCTTGACAAGAGTTCATTTAACACCTGGGAATAACAGGGAATTAAGGGCAGAGTGTTTTTATGCTCCTCCGAGACGGAGGCCGGCGTTCCAGGTTTTCCCAGCTCAAGCTGGCGAGAGCTGAAGAGCCGTTTCCCCCTTTCCTTCTCTTTTCTTTTTCTTTTCTAACCCGCTGCGCCATGGCAACAGCACACCTGGGCCAACCAGGAGAGCCGCAGTCTGCGGCTTCCCTCCGCCACGCTCTGGAGACGAAGAAGTCCATCAGAGAGCACCGCTGCTGCACGCACTCCAGACCCCCACGGCCCGAGCAGCGGGAGGTCTGTACGGCTCCGGGCTGCGCTGGATCAGTCTCCTGAGCTCAAAGAGGCCCCCTGAACGGAAACCCTTCCCTAAAGCTACAGGTGGAGACACGGGAGTGGGTGGGAGGACTGAACGTGGCGGTGTGATATTTACACTGTTAGCCCTCTGAAGAGTAGGCCTTTCAGAATTATTTTTTTTCCCCCTCAAAGTCCTAAATCAGTGTTCTAGAACTCCATTCCTTTCAGTCACCAGCGGTGATTGTGACATCAGCATTAGAATGTTCGGCTGAGAACATTCTAATCAGATACTTGTGATGTCACACCTTAAAGGGGTGAAGCTGTTCATTTCAGCATGATAATAAAAAACGTCTTCCGAAGAAGGGGAGTGGTTAATCTGAGTGGTTAAGGTGATTGGTTAATCTTGCTGACGTGGACGACAGCGAGAACCACAGCAGATAACGCGATGCGACCAGGGCTCCATTAAAAGGTGACCGCTTTACAAGTTTATGCTCTTCATTTTTTTTTGTTCGCCCGAGACAGTCGGTCGGGTGAGATGCGGCATGCATAATTTAACAAGAAAAAAAAAGGACGGTAATAAATAAATTAAAAGGAAGATCAAATAAATTAGATATGAGGGTGTCTCGGTGGGCAGTTTCAAGCCAAGATTTACTCAGGAAACAATGAATTCCAAAACAAACAGGCAAGAAACATGTCCAGGACACTCGCCGGAAATGAATGGTATTAAGTAACGATCGTCCAATTACATCTGGCCAAAATGCTACTGAGTCTTCATGCGTCTGAAATGCTGAGGTTCTTCCCCACCATATTTGCATTTATAACGCACCTCACAGTGTAGTTTTTTCGTCGCTCTTTCATGATGAAATTGTAGTTTTGTTGTTCGTTAACAATGTCCGTCTGCTACAACACTGAGGCCATTGTGTTCCTCCTGACTAATTGCCACGGCGATGGCACGATGGGAGTGGTTGCCTGGTTACATCGCCGTCCCCTTTTCTGGAACTGATTTGGGGACGGGGCTCGAGGTTTCCCCTTCCCCAGGGTCTGCTCACCCGTTCATGATTTGCATTCAATGTGATGGAATTGCGGCTTGTTTTCACCCTCCGGCCACCAGGTGGCACTGTCCCCAATGGCAAAATTGTCAAAGGCTGATTTACATGCCTTGACAAGGGGGTGGGGACTTATCAGTCACTGTCTGTGTTGTGCTCATTGTTTCACCACCCAATTAAAGCCCACATGCATTTGCATATGACTGTGGGAAATCCTCCGGTACTTTTGCCTGCTTGTGTTTTTCTCCACAGGGACACGTTTAACTGCCTTTTGGTCTCGGCTGTAAGAAACCATTACATTTCACACCAGAATCAACCTAGCAGGTTTATTTTAAAGCAGTCCAACCAATCCTTTGTGAAATGGGTGCTAAAAAAAAAAAAACCATTTGAAACTAAATTTCCTTCTGGTAATCTCCCCCCATGGCCTTCTCCATACTGCAATCCCATCTCTATTAAATTTTAAACCCTAAATCAATATTTTTTCAAGTAGAAACAACCTGTCACTCATGAATAAATTGGTGAACAACTGTTTTTCCTCCTTCACAGCGCAGAGAGCCAGTATTTCTTCAGCTGAAACCACTGACTTTTACAACAAAAACACATAATTGATTTTTTTTTCTATAATAGATGTGTGGCGCTTAACTTTGATTATGACTTCTGACTTCATAACTGCAGGGTTTTTAAAAAATAGCTTCACGAGACAATCTTTATACCCTGATGGTGCGCAGCTTTTTATAAAAACAGAAAATAGTAGGGCCACTTCAGGAAAAGTCATTCTGGGGGAAAAAAAAAATCAATTTCATGCATTTTCACCGCTGTTAAACTGAGAATAGGGTCCATTTTGACCATGAGCACAACACAGAAGTGTCAAAAGTGTACACATTTTAAAAGACACCGGCTGTAACAGGAAGGCCGGAAAACGTATTTCGCGCTCTGTTTACCTCTGCGTAAAACGACAACAAGATCGCTACGGTCACCGTCCGCCGTTGAAAACATGACAGCGAGACAGCTCGCCATCTACAGCGGCGGCTTTGCTTTTATAACGAGCGGTCATTTCCTGTTTCCTGTTATCCTGCGCCTCGTTACCGTAGAGACTACAAATCTGCGCGGGCCTTCAACAGAAATAAGGCGGCAATCTCCTCGAGCACCGGGAACGACGTAATAAAATATGAAATAACAACAACGGCACCGTGTAAGTTCAGCGTGAGGCTCTGTAACGTGCCTGCTAACGGCCACCTCGGCTGGTTTTAAAGCTCGCCTCACTTCGCCGTTCTCTGATCTATCCCGACTCTAACGTGCAGGTCCCCAGCGCAAAGATGTTTTTTTTTTTTTTTCTTTCCGTACCGTCTTGACGCTCGCATCGCTCCTCTGGGGGGGGGAAAGAGGCCCGATTTCCTCGCGCGTCGTCATCACAAAACAAAGCTCAGAAACTCTTCGTTGACAAAAAGGAGAAGGCGTTGCCGTGGAAACGCAAAACCGAATAGCTACATAGCTAATGTAGCTATTTAAGGCAGTTGGCCAGATACATGTTTGTCACTTTCAATTTTTTTTTTTGTGTTGTTGTTGTCATTGATAAAAGGAAATCTAGTTCACCAGCCACAGAACTTTAAAATACTAGCAGATTTCCGACACAGATGCACTGTCGGGAAGTACGTAGGTTAGACACATTTTACACAGGTAATATGAAAAAGGGAATTTAAAAAAGGTGAAAATGAGCAAAAGCTATCCACTAAATTACCCTTATATTTTGCATTTCAAACACAATCTTTTTGAAACCAAAACAGTACATATTTTTTCATTAGATAATTACGCTTGAAAGGTCGACTTGTCAGAGCTACAACTACAGCAGATCTTTAATTGTAAAAAAAATAAAAATAAAACCGGAAGCTGCTCTTCAGTCTTCAGGGTATCAAATTGCCCTCTCCACAATGAAGAACATTCCCACTGCCTGCTGCATTAGTAAATCTAAAATAATAAAAGCTGTTACTGTGGTAGATTCTACAAGTCTGACCTGGTGGGTCATGTGACTTCCCAACATGCACTGCAGGACAGGACGACCAAAATAGACAGCGACCGACTGGCATTACTGTCAGCGGGCATGCCTTATTAAAAAATGTGACATCACGGTTACACAACCAATGGAGACGGGAGGCTTATGCATAATTAATTACTTCCTGTTCCTGAAGGCCTCAGAGAGAGCCGAACTGGACTGGACTGAATCGTCAGCGGCTCTTTCGTCGGTTATTTTTAAACTTGTGCGTGGCTTGCGCTCATCGTCCCAGCCTCCTCTACTGGACGGGACGTGCGCCCCACCGAAAAAAAACCCCAAAATTAGCCAGGGCTTAATTTTCAGTGGGCAGTCTGCCAGCTGAGCTTGCTCACTGGCCCGTGTTCAGGTCTGTCGCCAAAAGTTATATTAGCCAATGATAATGCGCTATTTTAGGCGGAAAAATGTGGGTGGCACTTGAGGTGGCCAATCAAATTGCAGCAGTGGCCAGTGGGGTGACAGCCAGGAAAACATCGTCAGAACTAAGACAAGCTAGTGAAGATTCAGCGTAAAGCATGTGCGTTTGTGTGTTTGTGTGTGTGAGTGCCTGCGTGTGTGCGTGTGTGAGTACCTGCGTGTGTGTGTGTGTGTGTGTGCGTGTGTGAGTGCCTGCGTGTGTGCGTGTGCGTGTGTGCATGCGTGTTTGTGTGTGTGAGTGCCTGCGTGTGTGCGTGTGTGCGTGTGCATGCGTGTTTGTGTGTTTGTGTGTGTGAGTGCCTGCGTGTGTGCGTGTGTGTGTGTGTTAGTACCTGCGTGTGTGTGTGTGTGTGTGTGCGTGTGTGAGT
This sequence comes from Anguilla anguilla, assembly GCF_013347855.1. Lineage (NCBI taxonomy): Eukaryota > Metazoa > Chordata > Actinopteri > Anguilliformes > Anguillidae > Anguilla > Anguilla anguilla. The sequence continues at coordinate 3,679,717 of NC_049201.1, forward strand.
GCCTGCGTGTGTGCGTGCATGCGTGTTTGTGCATGTGTGTGTGTATGTGTATTTCTATGTGTGTAAGGGAGAGTATGGGAACCTGTATGGGGGTTGGAGTGCATGTGCGTGTGTGTATATTTGTGTGTGTTTGTGTGGCAGAAGGTTGCTTCAGCACGGCGCATGTGTTTGTACGCATTTAAATCTGCGTTCATTGAGCCGGCAGCCACTCAAACGATTTTTATCAATTCGTGCAACAAATCAGAACCTGTTAATACGCATACGCGCTGCACTTATGCAGATTGGCGAAGGGCTCTTCCACATTCACTCTATATTCACCGCTGGCTTCTTCATCGCCATCTAAACGGAGACAGCAGGAGGATGTTGATTACAGCATTTGAAGTGGAGTTATCTCTTCTGAATTATCAGTAATGAAAGCCCAGATCTTCCCCCGTAGCTATCTGTTCCCTCCGATAACCCATTTCCCCCGGAAGATTAACCGTTGGTCACGGCGTAATTGCCTGGAGAATTCCACGCCGGCGAACAACTTTAAAAAAAAAAAAAAAAAAACAAAAAAAAAAACACTTCTTTTATCTAAATCGGAATTGGAAAGCCATCACCCAGACGCGAGCAGCGGCATGCGCGGTCTTATTGAAAGCAAACAAGGGGAAGCGGAGCTGTGATTTATCCAGAGAGAATCGCCAGTACCAGCCAGCGTAGCGGGATGGAGGCAGTTTAATCGAATGCCCCCCCCCCGCCTCCCCGGCCCGACCCCCTACCCCTCCCTCCTACCAAGTTATTTCTCTAACACCAGGATCAGAACAGGAAGGAAACATCGGTTTTCACAGGAGGGAAATCTTCACTGCGAAGCCCCTTGTGGTCCAAAAGATTCCACGGAGATGCGAGCAGTTCCGTTGCCAGGAGCTACGGAATTCCGTCTTATTCCGCCCTGGCTGTCGGCTGGGTCACCAGCCTCGCTGAATTTTGGACAGGCCCAGATGGGAACAGAGAATTCAGCTATTGGGGGTTCGGAGGGGGGCTGAGAGGGGGGCGGGAGGGGGGGATGTGTGGACGAATCTTTAGCACATTTAAGCACGTACCCCTCACATCGCCATAGCGACAGCAGAACACCTGCAGATGAAGTTGTGAAGTATGACGGCAAAAAAAAAAAAAAAAAACATTTATAAAAGTAAAAACACGCTGTGATTTAAAATGAAAGAAGTGGGACAAAAGGTACACGGGTCACCCACTTCACGCGGAGATAAAATCAGAGACAAACTGCGAGACGAGCGTTTGGAAATAAAATGAAAAAAAGACGGACAGCATTACCGCATGGATGAAATATTCACAACAACTCTTCAGCTTCGCTCTTGAAAAAAAAAAAAAACAGATGCTCAAAGGCAGTGACGGCGTTTTTGTTTTGTGCGCGTTAGAAAGTAGAGAGAAAGGCGCGATTGCGCCGCTGCTTTTAAGACTAAGTGCTCCAGCCGTTACCCTCCCGGCTGCGTTCCCCTCTGACATTCCGGCATGTTCCTCTGGGAGACAGGCGGTAATGATCCTCCAGCGAGGCGCCGGCGGCGTCGGCCGAGCGGCAGAGCTAATCGTGACCTTTTTCGCGGTTTCTCGACAAGCCGGCAACGGTCTTCATCTGCACCGTCGCGCCTGCTTACCGTTACAGAGCCCCGGGGGGGGGGGGTTTGGTCAGGACACACGTGGGGGCGAAACTGCGCCCCCTTTGTTTTTCGCAAAAAGTGGAATAACCGTCTCCGAGGGGGAGTCGGGCCTTAAAGAGAGCGGGTAAAAGTCACCCGGGGCGAGGAGGGCGGGCCAGAGTGAGAACCGCGCGCTGACAGAGAGACAGAGATCCCCTCTGTCTCTGGGGCGAGATCCCCTTCAGAGCGCTTCCTCGACAGCTCCCGCCACTCAAACAAAAAAGTGCGGGAAAAAATAACAAAAAAAAAATCTGTTTCCTGGGTAAGTTCTGATTGTTTTACTCAAAGTGCTTCCGACAGGGGTTAGCGCCAATACGCTGCGAAGAGCACAAACTGGCCCCGACCGGTTCAAACTGCCGCCGTTACCATGGTTTCGGCTCCGTGACACGCGTCTAACGCGCGCAGCTGTCGTGAGGATAACGCGCTCCGCGCCGAAGCTCTCGCAATCCCGCCACAGGGCTCTCCTCTGACACCGATCACTACTGCACGCGTGCGTGAGCGTGTGCGCGGCTGACTGACTGCACAAATATTGACATTTATCAGACAGAACTAATCCGGATTCATTCATACTGACATTCATCAGACGGAATTTTGTTGTAAAGCAATAATAACTGTCCTGTAAAATGTCAAATATTTAAGTGATATTTAGCCCAGTAATAGAGAAAGAGAGAAATGAAAACAATTCTAAGTAAGAGAAATGACAACTATTTTTACCAGTGACTTCTATGCATGTGGCACAGTGAGAGAGAGCAGTCAACATGCAGGTACAGAACAGGTATGTAACTGATACGTATAGAGCAGACAAAGCAAATCAAAATTCATGAATGCGAATAAGAGCAGAACTCACTAATCTGTCAAAGAGTTATTGTCATACGTTCTTACCTGCCTAACCACTAACCATGTATTTATAAAAATGATGTATGACACAGTTATTGATAATTTAATGAGCACAGAAAACCACACTGTAGTCTGAATGACTTCCTGAGGGCGATCTTCAGCGATTAAATTTATCGTCGTGTGACTACGGACAGGAAAGGGAAGTGAGCGGGCTGACTGCTGAAAGCAGGAAACGGCACAGGAAGCAGGCTCTCTCTCTTCCTGTGTGATTATGGCGCGGGTGGAGAACGAGAGGTATACGGCAGCGGGCCGGGCCTCTCTTCCTCTCGCTGCCGAGGAGGAAGAGCGGGGGCTTACCACTCACCGGGACTGAGGCCGACAAAAAGCGGCTTTACCCCCCCCCCCCCCACCCCCGGGATGGCACCCTGCAGAGATACAGACGGGTTGAATACAGCGATTACTTTTTTATTCCCTTTTCTCCCGGAGCACAACATTTCAAACAGAGAGCCTGCGGAGTGCGCTTAGCGCTTAGCGCTTAGCGCTCAGGGCTTAGCGGTAGCCCGCAGATGACTAGCGCCCCTGATACTCAACACGCCTGCAGTGGGCCGAGGGGACCGGGGGGGTGGGGGGGGGGGGGGCACGAAGGCGATCCCTGACTCCATGCTGAGTTTGGGGCTCACCCCTTTCGCGCACTAATCAAACGATACCTCACGCACCAGCTGAGCAGAGGGGTCCGATAGACCACACTCTGCTCTGGGGCCCACAGTAACATGTTAAAACTCAGACAGACCGCATCTGATCCCTCTCAGACTCAAATAAACTCCGTAAGCGTTAAATGGACACGTTCAGTTCATTTTGGTGGGCAGCGGTCAGTCGGTCTGCTTCGAATAAGAGGAAGCAGAGGAATGTTCGGTCACAAATCAGCTCGGCCGAGAGTGTATTTCACTCGGACAGAGTGCGTCTGATCTCACAAAAAAACAAAACAAAAAAAAATCAGGCGAAGTGAAACTACTGTTAAAGCTTCAGAGGACTGCTCATCTCTTGTTCTGACCAACAGCGTTTCAAAGGTTTGACCTTGAACTACACGCCATAAAGCATGCATAACACTGTCGTAATGCAGTCATAACACACGCCTCACATTATGCACTAGTGAAAGCGTGAAGCCGGCTTCATGCCATACAGCTGCACGAAGCGAAGCGTTAGCAGGTGACCTGGCCGAGATCCACCTGGATCAGAAACGCTGTCAGTAAAAGAGGTTTATTCGGGAGCATTAATCTAACGCGATGGGGCATTCTGCGAGCTCAGCTCCGGAGAGGGAGCCAGTTTGTCTTCTTACAGAGCCCCTGACTTGGGGCCAGGCCAGGGAGAGGTAGAGAGAGAGAGAGGCCATCGCGATCCTGGCGATCGCAGATAACGCACGCTTCAGACGTGTAATGCAGTCAAATGCAACCGTGTGTGTGTGTGTGTGTGTGTGTGTGAAAGTGTGTGTGTCCATGTATGTGTGTGTGTGTGTGTGTGCATGCGTGTGCATGTGTGTGTGTGTGCGTATGTGTAAGAGTGTGTGTGTGTGCGTGTGTGTGTGTGTGTGTATGAGTATGTGTAAGAGTGTGTGTGTGTGCGTGTGTGTGTGTGTGTGTGTGTGTGTATGAGTATGTGTAAGAGTGTGTGTGTGTGTGTGTGCGTGTGTGTGTGTGTGTGTATGAGTATGTGTAAGAGTGTGTGTGTGTGTGTGTACGTGTGTGCACACAGCCCCCCAGTAAAGGGGGGGGGGGTATTTTTCAGGTTTTTCTCTTCTTTCTCTTCCCAGGCTAACTGAGCCATGGCACGCTGACCCGTCAGAAACAGGAAGTGGAGGGAGCGCTTTGGCCTCTCAGGCGAGGCGAGCCGTCTGCCCCGTCCCGAAGGAGGGGGGCGTCTGGCAGGTGGGGGTGTCGGGGGATTCTCAGACGAAACGGCAGACTGACAGCCCCAGAAGGCCGAGCTGCCACTCTCCTGCGGCTGAGGGTGGGGGGGGGGGGTGGGGGAGGGCTCGCCCTGTGTCTGCCGGCAGCGTTGCCCGAGCTTTGCAGGAGTGTTGCAGGAGCGTTGCTGGAGCGTTGCAGGAGCGTTACAGGAGCGTTACAGGAGCGTTGCTGGAGTGTTGCAGGAGCGTTAGGGTCACGCTCGCGTAGACGGTTTAGTGCACTCACAACGTGCCTGGCAGCCGTTGGCACCACAAGCGGCAAACAGCGCACAGACCCGGGGTGGGGGGGGGGTGGGGCGGGAAGGCTTCTCAGAGTTACCACCCACCGGGATGTTGGCTGGATTTTTTTTTTTTAAGTGAGCTGATTTCACACACTCACTCCATTAGCCGTACGAGAGCTGCGGACCTACAGGCCGCGCTGGCCGCGACGTAGCCACGAACAGAGCGAGCCAGTCTATCAGCGCTAAAACCCGCTTCGCCGCTCCACGCGGGTTCATTACCGCCAACACCGTCACTTAATCAGTCTTATTAGCTCCGGCGGGGACCCAGGGGAGAGAGATCACATCCTGCGAGGGGGAGAGGGTGGCTCGGGATTACAGGCGCCTCCTAATGGGGGCGGTTCGCATGTAAAATAGACGCTAAACCGTGTCCTTTTCCGCCGTTTCGCTGAATACATCTTCCCGCTAAACGGAGGGAAGCGTGGGCGTGTGGGTGAATGCATTTGCATACTTATTATCATTCCAAAGCGGTATTTACATGCGGAATAATCGTGGACACGGCGAGGCGTGAGAACAGCGGTCCGGGAGCGAAATCGCTCGGAGCGTCAAACAGGAAAACCGCGGGATAGCGGGATAGCGGGAGCCGATGTGCGAGACCGGAACCTCGCAGCCGACTCACGGACGCTCGTTAAAACGGACGGAAGGCACAGGAATGCCTGCCAGAGAAGGGGAGACAGCGAGCCTGTTCGGCATTCCCAGAATTCCCGACCGGCATTCCGGATCCAGCTTAGAATCACGGAGCTGTCCGCGGATTAACCTGGAGCTCCGTGACGACACAGCCAAAAATAAATACATAACAGAAAGCAAGGAAACAAAAACGACCTGCCCCTTTCCCTCACTTAATATGCTTAACAAGTATTTCAGTCTTATATTTAGCCTTATATTTACATCTTATTACTTATTTCTATTGCTTTTATGCTAAGTAAGACAAAAAAAGATTGCCAATGAGGTGAGCCAGTTTGAATCACTTTCAAGATTTGCCAAAGGGGTAAGAAAATTTTCACTTGACAAGCAAAAAGTAGCTTAAAACAAGCAAATATTTCCCACTTGAGAGAAAAAAAAGACTCATTACAATCTCATTACAAGACTGAAACAAGCATATGTTCAAACAAGCATATTTCTGCAGGGCTCCAACCCCCTCCCCCCACCCTCCTTCCAATATAAACCCCTCGTAAAAATATATTGTGAATATACTGTAAATATATTGTGAATATATTGTCAATATACTGTGAATATATTTTGAATATATTGTGAATACATTGCGAATATATTGTAAATATATTTTGAATATATTGTGAATACATTGTGAATATATTGTGAATATACTGTGAATACATTGTGAATATATTGTGAATATATTGTGAATACACGGTGAACATATTGTGAATATATTGCGCGTGGAGAACGCTGAATTGCCACAGAGCCACCGTCTCCTCGCCGATTCATTTCCTGCCAAGGTTTGAAGGGCCAGGAAGTGGAGCCGAGCCCCCCCACGGGCACCAGGGGCGGTTGGCGGCTGTGTGTGTGGGGGGGGGGGGGGGGCGGCTTTACACCACAGCAGATGCGCTCCTCGCGCTTCGGGGAAAGGAACAGCTGCGGCTTCCGCTAATTTAGTCTGGCCCGCCGTTTCACCACTCCTCCACTTAAAAAGCCGCTCTCTTGCTTCCCCCCCCCCCCCACCCCCCACCTGCAAGCTGTCACTGGTCCAAAGACTCTAATTTAAGAAAAAGTTTTTTTACCTGATGCGAGTCTGATTTTCAAACTACAATGAGGAAAACTCACAGCGACACAACAAGACATTATAGGCAAATGATGTCTGGTAAATTAAATAAAAATGTAATAAAAAAAAGAATTGAGATGGATGAAGGAGAAGAAGACTACAGACCTCCGTGTCACCTGTACCTGTTTCCTGTCTGTTCCTGCCCTGATATGAAAAGGCTGAAGTGGACAGAAGCCAAATCCCAGGGGGTGCGCTTGCCCCTCTGCAGACACTGAGACGAAATGCAGGCCCAGTGAGCAGGTGGCCTGCTGCATGCTGGGTAAGGTGCGCACCTGTGGAGGCTCGGATGCCACAGGCCCACCTGCGCGCCGTACCGCCTGGCCGCCATTGGCCCAGGGCCAGCTGAGCTCCAGCCGGTGGAGGAGGCGGGGCTGGAGCAAGATGAAAGAGGCCGGCTACCAGCCCCCCCCCCCCCACCTCCATCGCCCCCGCCCCGCCCCGCCCCACCTCCTCCTGATGGTCAGGAGAGAGGAACGAGCTGGGACAGAACAGAGACCTGGGATGGCACTGTGCCCAAACCCTCACACCCCCCCACCCCACCCACCCCCAACCGCCCATCCCGACTCACCCCCTCCACCCCTCCCTACCCTCAGCAGCGGCTTTGATCCAAAGAGCCTGGTCTTGCACAGACCTCCACCTGACACACAGCACACAGGCTACTGAGGACCAGCGCGCCCGTCTCTCAAATGACAACACTAATGAAGTTAATGGAGATGGAGGGGGGAGATGAGCAGCCGAACCTCAAACACAAAACCGCCGGCTTTCGGTCTGTCTGCTGCGATTAAACCCAAGAGCACGACGCGGGGATTGCACTCGTCGCACAAAGAGAGATGTGAGCCGACTAAATTTGGGCTGGAGATAAAACGCTCTCCCCCCCATTACAGTCCACTTCAGTTTGCTTCTTTTTTTCTTTCGCAGTGATCTGAGGTAAACGTTCTTTCATCCCCGCTCGCTCAAACGCGGGGATCTACGCAGTAAAATGACCAGTGTTAAATCCATACTTACAGCGCAAACACGGTCCCCGCTGGACTCACATGTGCTCTGCCAGAGTTGAATTAACACTGGACACTTCAACTGTTTAACAGCCCCTTCTGCTGTAGAAGTATGTTTGTGTGTGTGTGTGTGTGTGTGTGTGTAACAGGGACGATCACATCGCAGATGAAGGTTGAATTAGAATATGGGTGAATTAGGAATGGGATGCCATTGGAACCAGTAGAGTTGAATGGAACAACACAGAACGAGAAGAACGGAATGGAATGTTTCAAGAGTAGAATGGAACAATATTAGATTAGAACAACTGTGGAATCGTAATAGGCGAGTACATGAAACGATGTAATCAGTAGAGTAGAACGTAAGTGCATTGGAATCAATGAAGTAGAATGTTACTACATTGGAATCAGTACAATAGCATGTAAGTGCACTGGAATCAGTAGAGCGGAATCTGACAGAATTGGAATCATTTGAAACGGCATTGGAACCGGTGCTGCGGAAAAGGAAAGATAGCAATTTCTGAGAGGTGAACGTGATTACATGGCAGCAATCCCTCATTCCTCCAGTTCCTCTGCCTCTTACCTCCCTCTCCGAGTCTCTCTCTCCCTCTCTCTCTCTCTCTCCCTCCCTCTCTCTCCACCTCCATTATCACAGCGGTGCTCTCTGCAGTTGTAATCCTCTCTGTACTCCACCGCCATGCCTCACTTGCAGCTATGCTACTGGCGAATTTCATACGGCACACATCAGCCGCTCTGTGTGACATTGCGCTTTTTTCACTGTGTATTTTACAGGCGTCCTTGTCCCCCCCCACCCCCCCCCCCGCCCCAAAGTACCCCTCCACCCCACCCCCTGCCAAAAACCAAAAAGTTCCAGCGCTGGCCTTATTTTTTTTCTCTACTTGCAAAAAAACAAAAAAAAAAAAAACAAATAAGGTTTGGCTCGTTGATTTCATTCATTTATTCGCTTTTTTTCTCTCTCCCCCATCGCCATCTTTCTTTTTTTTTTGCCACGTTGCCATGGTTACAAACCGATCACGTTTCGCCAGAGGAAAGAGAATAATGACCGCAGGTACAGGTAGGGTTCCCTTGAGTTTTTCGTGCGGTCGACTCTCGACACCCTCCGCGGGGAGCCAATCAAAACACGCCATCCACTGAGAGCTTAATGGCTGACAATTATCCAATCACCTTTGACTGCATCATTCAAATGACCTCTGCTGCGCTCTAAAAATAGTCACGCCCACGCCGTTGATTGACAGCAGTCATCCAACCGACAGCCGGACGACCTCCAGAGTCTCCGGAGAGCGGAAGCCGGATGGCAAAGGGACGAGCGCCGGAATATTCTTCCGTAACAGAGCTCGCGCTTAATTAAAGCTCCCAGTTTTCACATTTGATTTCTCTTCAAATCCAGCCTTCATCACTTCAAGCATCCCGTGTTTCTCCTTGGCTGAACTGAAACGGGGGGCTTATTGGTCGCCATCACTTTTAATGAAATTAGATGAGCTTGAAATAAGGCTTTTTATCAGTGCTTTCACTTTTGATAATATTCGACATGCCTTAATGGAATACTATACATTATGTTTGATTTAACATGAACCCATTTCACCTCATATTATATTGCAATTCGTGTGAAATATTTCACATGAACGCATTTCTGCATGCGCACGGAATGTAATGAAATGTAATGACGTCATCTACATGACATCATTGTAATTAGACAGCAATAATAGTGGTCGTAGTAGTAGTCAATTCACTCACACTGACATACCAAGCTATGACTGCCTGTTCCGATCTTCAAATCATGATCACACCAAACAGTGTGATTCATTCAAATGAACCAATACATTTTTCAGTTGAGAAACTCAAAAAAATAAAAATATGTAGGTGTAACAAATAGAAATAAATATTTTAGGCTTACCACTGAAACATTTTTTTTCAGTGCATGCACCTTGACAATGGCACTTATCTGACTGTAACTTTGCATATCTCTAACTCTAGCGGTGTCTGCTCCACATGTAATGTAAGTATTTTTATTGAAATACTTACATTACATAACATCACACATTATCGGCATTTGGCAGACGCTCGTATCCAGACTTACAAGGAGAAGACAAGAGCATAAATCAGAGTTACGAGCAACAGTAACTCTCGAGGAGGGAGACAAAACACTCACAGATATTGAATTATGCAAAGGTTTTTATTTTCCTGACACGGCTAAGTTCGGAGTGGCCTAGGATCCCCCGTGTGGGATTTGAACCTGCAACCCTCAGGAGACTGAGAGACCAGCACTCCGACCATTACATCGCCTTACACTTGCCAGGCTGACACTCTAATCCAGAGTCACTTACAGTATAGGAGCACAAGCACGTTTCCCTGGTTACTGTACACCACATAAACACGTTTCCCTGGTTACTGTACACCACATAAGCACGTTTCCCTGGTTACTGTACATCACATAAGCACGTTTCCCTGGTTACTGTACACCACATAAGCATGTTTCCCTGGTTACTGTACACCACATAAGCACGTTGCCCTGGTTACTGTACACCACACAAGCACGTTTCCCTGGTTACTGTACACCACATAAGCACGTTTCCCTGGTTACTGTACACCACATAAGCACGTTTCCCTGGTTACTGTACACCACATAAACACGTTTCCCTGGTTACTGTACACCACATAAGCACGTTTCCCTGGTTACTGTACATCACATAAGCACGTTTCCCTGGTTACTGTACACCACATAAGCACGTTGCCCTGGTTACTGTACACCACACAAGCACGTTTCCCTGGTTACTGTACACCACATAAGCACGTTCCCCTGGTTACTGTACATCACATAAGCATGTTCCCATGGTTACTGTACACCACATAAGCACGTTTCCCTGGTTACTGTACACCACATAAGCACGTTCCCCTGGTTACTGTACATCACACAAGCACGTTTCCCTGGTTACTGTACACCACATAAGCACGTTCCCCTGGTTACTGTACACCACATAAGCACGTTTCCCTGGTTACTGTACACCACATAAGCACGTTTCCCTGGTTACTGTACACCACATAAGCACGTTTCCCTGGTTACTGTACACCACATAAGCACGTTTCCCTGGTTACTGTACGCCACATAAGCACGTTTCCCTGGTTACTGTACACCACATAAGCACGTTGCCCTGGTTACTGTACACCACATAAGCACGTTTCCCTGGTTACTGTACACCACATAAGCACGTTTCCCTGGTTACTGTACGCCACATAAGCACGTTTCCCTGGTTACTGTACACCACATAAGCACGTTTCCCTGGTTACTGTACACCACATAAGCACGTTCCCCTGGTTACTGTACACCACACAAGCACGTTTCCCTGGTTACTGTACACCACATAAGCACGTTTCCCTGGTTACTGTACACCACACAAGCACGTTTCCCTGGTTACTGTACACAACAGCAGTACCAGCATTCCCAGACCAGCAAAGTAAAGATACAGCATCACTAGAGCACCGAAACAAACTTGTCTACGCTGAGCCAGAGCCAAACATGCTCAGAAGATTAACTTCAAACTGTGAAAAATTAACCTAAAGCCCGAGAAAGCGTGGGTGAGTGCGGAGACGGGATCGTTCCTAGAGGACGCCTGGCGGCTCTTCCCCGCTACCCCGCCGGACGGACGCCGGCCTGGCAGGCAGGGCTTCCAGAGACACGTCACCACGTTCCGGAACCATCCATCACCCCCGGGGAAGGGAGGGAGGCTGAGAGGGGTCGTCATGGCAGCGCATCAAGGCTGAGCGGGCCCAATCAGTGGGCTCCCTCCGGCCACTAATGGAGTGATGGATCGCCCCACACACGCCCGTGTTTAGACGGAGGAGGGGACAACACGTGGGCACCCTGCCCAGTACGGGGGGGGGGGGGGGGGGGCAGCTAGGGCAGGTGTCAATCAAATGGGAAAGGGGAAGGGGGTATAGCCTCCTCACAAGAGGGAAAGACAGAAGCCTTCCATGTATTGATCTGTGTAGCCTGGAGCAGGGGGGGAGGGAGGTGGGGGGGGGGGGGGGGGGGGGGGGGGGGGGTTAATGGCTACTTTCTAGCGTAGGCAAATCAAATAATTCCTAGAATTCAATAACCCTCGTTACGCAATGAAACAGAGGCTCCAGCCCTGTTTCAGCCCTCCAGCCCTCCAGCATCCTGGATAAGAGGATGTGATTGGCTCCCTCGGCTACAGACCGCCAGCCGAGGGAACCAATCGCATTGCTCTAACAGCTCCAGGGGACGGCGACTCACGGCGACTCACCACTGACCGACGTGTGCAGTGAGAGAGCCCCCGCAGGCCAACTCGTAAGGGCCTGCTGCAGCAAGCCTAACACTTCCGATTCAAACTGAGCACGCTCAGCACGTACTGTATGAACGTTTCCATTCATTTTCATGGCTATTTTACATCATGACATTTTTTGGAAGAACAATCAGACAATATGCACATGTGCAACATCTGGAGCTGTAAGATGATTTAAACCTTCGCTCAGCAGCCCCAGAACACCCTTTCAAAAGGAGGAGAGGTGTGTCCACGTCGGTGTCTGGCCAAAATTCCCAAACAAAAACTGGCTCTCTACCCCGGCCACCCAGTCAGTCCCAATATCTGATTGGCTGCGCTGTCCCTTGTATTTTCGACTCACATCGATTCCCCGGGTTGTTACCTCAGAAGGAAAATCCGATAGCTCTCAGTTGACCTACCTGGTGAAGTGAAAGGGAAATAATTTAAAAAGAGACCCTTTTACTGCCTAACACCTACAGGGTGCTTTATCTCACATTACATTTCACTTATTTGGCAGACTCTTTCATCCAAAGCGACGTACAATAAGTACACACTGAAGGTCATCATCTGCTTCTAATCCACTCTTGCTGCTCTGATGAAGGACTCGGTGTCCGAAAAAGTCAGTGTCTACTGATTCAATGAGCTATCTGGAGCTTCAGGTCAACAAGCATTTGTTCAACATTTTTGCATGGTCCGTGACTCTCAGGAGTCCTTTTTATTACAAAACTACAGAAGACAAAGCAGATTTCTTTTTTTTTTAACCGGGGAGGTCAGTCTTAGAACCCAGGTTCTCTTTTTGCAGCGATGACCGTGACGCGGAGGATCAAAGAGGCTGTGCGCATTCGCGAGGCTGTAGCCAATCAGACGCGGCGCGACGGCCAGACGGAAGCCAGATGTGGAGAGCCTTCGTTCCTGGAGGAAATTCCCCCAGGACTCCGGGGTTAAGGTCCCAACTGTCAAAAAGTGCCGTTGGATCTTCGCTGATCAAAGTCAGGGCCGCGGTGAAACGCGTCGCCCCAAGTGTGGAAGACTGTTTCACGCTAAAAGGGATCGTTCTTAAGCAGTTACACGTCTACGTGCGTTTGTTTGTTTGTCAGCAGTTAAATAAAGGTGTTTTGCCGAGCCGTAAGACAAAGAAGATTTGCTCAGAGCTGAGTCAGCGGGGAGTAGAAGAACAAGTGCACTATATGACTAAAAGTATCTGGACAACCCTTTGGTCTGGGGCTGTGTTTCATAGTTTGGGCGAGGCCCATTCCAGTGAAGGCAAATCTTAATGGTACAGCGTACAGTCACATTCTGTGCTTCCATAAAATCTTTGGGAAGGCCCTTTTCCAGTTTGCTTGACAATGCCCTCCGGCACACAGCGAGGTCCATATGGAAATGGTTTTGTGCAGCACAGTGTGGAAGAATTTGACAGGCCTGCACAGAGCCCTGACCTCAACCCCATCCAGCATCTTTGAGCTGGCTGTTTAGCGTCAGCGGCTGTTTAGCGGTCGGCTGTTTTACGTTAGCGGCTGTTTTGCGTTAGCGGCTGTATTGCGTTAGCGGCTGTTTAGCGCTAGTGGCTGTTTAGCGTTAGCGGCTGTTTAGCGTTAGCGGCTGTTTAGCGTCAGCGGCGCGGCACGACCGGTCGTTTATTCTCTCCGAGCCCCAAACCCACGGGGGACTGTTATTCCCCTCCCCAGCTTCCTTACCATACGCCTCCTGCCTATTAAACAGGAAAACCATTAGCTAATTGCGGTACACGACATAAAAAAAAAGAAGCCCATCAATTACAAGCGTGTCTGTGTGTGCGTGCAAGTGTGTGTGTGTGTGTGTGTGTGTGTGTGTGAGGTGGCTGTGTGTGTGTGTGTGAGGGGGTGGTTCTGTGTGTGAGTATGTGTGTGTGTCTGTGTGTGTGTGTGTGCGCGAGGGGCTGTGTGTATGTGTGTGTGTGTGTGTGTGCATGAGGGGGTGTGTGTATGTGTGTGTGTGTGGGTGCGCGAGGGGGTGTGTGTATGTGTGTGTGTGTGTGTGTGTGTGTGTGTGTGTGTATGTGTGTGTGTGTGTGTGTGTGTGTGTGTGCTGCTGAATGCCACATAAGCAGGTGAAACCAGGAGGTCTGGTTAGTGAAGTCACTCATTTGGCCTGATATCCACACAGATGTGAACCCCCCAGAGGGCCCCAGAAATAAAAAGAACTCATTTGCAATTCCCCTGAACCGCAAAAACAAAACCGTATTTATCCTCTCATTTTATTTTATTTATTTATTAGCTAATTATCATAAAACCAGCCCCTCGAACATGCAAGGCAAATAAAAAGTTCCTTTTCCGCATGAAATTGATAGCCACTGCAGATCAGGCATAAAGCAGTCGATTACATCCTAATTGAATATGAGGAAATGCTTTTTTGCTGCATTTTACAAAGGCCCAGGGAATAGTGTGACCTAGAGGGACTCTGTCGCATTATGAAAAAAAATAAAAATAAAAATAAAAATAAAAACTTTTCCCTCGTGCAAAACTTTCCCAAACTGCTTCTGCAACGTCTTTCGAGAACACCGCATTCAACCCAGATTGTTATGCCTTAGCTTTCGTTTTGGGCAATATTATCTGTGCCAGCAAATTGTCATGTATGGCTTTCTTACGTATAAGGCTCTTTGTTAACCCCCCCCCCCCCCCCCCCCCCCCCCCCCCCCCCCCCCCCCCGCTTATTCACCCGATGTTTTGGGAGGACAGTGAAACATGCCGTCGGGGATAAAGAACCCCTCTTAGACTTGCCTGAATGCTCCACACTTTTCCTCCCCCCCCACTTTTACTCACCACAACAAAAATAATGGATCTGGCTTTTGACCATGAAAAGGGATTTATTTTAAACACCAGTGCGGATTTTGGATTTCTCTCTCTGTCTCTCTCTCTACCCTCCACTTTCTTTCTCTCTCTCTCTCCCCTCCTCTTTCTCTCGGCCGTCTTTTTACCTTCCCCCCCCCCGTTAGCTGAATGACGTTGGTGGAGTAGTTAGGCTTGTTAGGATGTTTACGCCAGCAGAAGCACAAGCCGCAGAGCACACACACACGCCATTATCCATCGCATAAAAAACAACAACAAAAAAGAAAAAAAAACCACAGCTGTTATCATGAAGGACCCCCCCAAAAATCCCATTTGGAGCTCGTTGACGAGCGCACGCTAATTCATTTGCGCCAAGCGCTTGTACTTTGCAGGTTATTTTCCGAGGCCCAAAATAACACTCGTTAAAAAAAAAAACACGGTGATTTCTGAGAGCTCTTCGGCTATTCCAACAAGAACGTGAAGCGCAATTAGAGCTCATCCACTCGCTCCAGAGCGCTGTCGCTAACTGACAGCTGAAAACAGGCGGCAGGTCCGAGCGGACATTGTGGAGCTAGTCAAGGGGATGGAGTGGGGGTGGGGGGGGGGTGGCATTTACGGGGGATATGCAAATTCACAAGCTCCTCAATTCCACTGAAGCTCTCGGATTCCGTCGCACACACACACACGCACACTCGCACGCACACTCGCACACACGCACACGCACACGCACACGCACACGCACACGCACACTCGCACGCACACGCACACACAAGGGGAGGCGCAGGTAGAGGGCTCTCTCTAAAGAAACGGAGACGTGTTGGCAGGGGGCCCAGCAGGCAGGGGGCCCAGCATTACTGAAAGGCTTCTTCCTTTTTTTGGTGCTATTTATTTAGTTAGTATTTAGTTTAGTATTTATTATAATTAATCTTTTTAATTCTTAATTAGTGGCCCAGATGGGTCACGTGATGTACTCTGGAGCCCAGAGCTGGAACTGGGAGAGAGGAGGTGGAATCCTAACAAAAATATAAAAGAATAAAAATAAATAAATAAGGAAAACTAGGCATGCTCTGGGGAAGTAATAGAACGGGAAGAAACAAAAAGGGGCGGAGCTATCACATGCTATCTGTGCCTGTCGTTGACTTGGCGAATCACTGCATTCTGTCATGGAAGGGCTGGCACTATTTGATTGGTCCAAATAGTTAACAGTTCGCAGCATTATCCCAGCATTCTCTTGAGCTCCCTCAGGTAAGAAATTATCCCCAGAGCAGTGCATCCTGGGATAGGGAGACCGTCTGCCACCCCCCCTCTCCCCCAAGCATTCTCCCCAGTTCCCCAAGCTCATTGATCTTGGACAAATTCCATCTGGCAATCAATAACCAAAACCCCTCCCCCCCTCCCGGCCCCCTGTTTAATGTGAACCCCTTTGACCAATAAACAAGTTCCAAAACAATTCTAGATGCAAGACATCTATTTTTTTTTTTTTTAATGGATGTTTCTCTTATTTATTCCCAGTACTGCCACAGAGAGAGAGAGAGAGAGAGAGAGAGAGAGAGGGGGAGAGAGAGAGAGAGAGAGAGAGAGAGAGCACATCACAAGGAGTTCACTGCAGCAGTAAAAAAAAAACAAAAAAAAACTTCCTACCTAATTGGTTTTGGAATATATGAGATAACTGCAATATGACCATATATTGCGATGGCTTTCTCTCGCCAATGAATTCTGTTCAAAGCAGCGGCGCACAGAGTTATGGCAGATAACCTCCGTGATTTCTCTCTCTATCTCTCTCTCTCTCTCTCTTGCTCTCTCTCGTTTGCAGTTCAGCAAGAGAAGAGGATCTTTTATGATGATGCCCGAGATGGTCTCGAGAGTCGTTTTCGAAATGCGTGTATAATTTCCACGCGGTCGCGTTATCAGTCCGACTGGATTTTCGCTACATCAGTGAATATTGATTTGTTTCGCTTTGAGTAGCTCGTACCGCTAAAGAGGCCGCCTGGCGCCACTGACTGACAGTGGGGGGGGGGTAGTCTACCATAAGGGGGGGGGGGGGTGCAGTCTCCTTCAGGACGGGCCTAAGACTGCCTGCAACATCACTCAGAGGTTAATTCGGTGGAATTGTTTTTGGCTAATCGCACAAGAGTGACTCCTCGGGTCGACTGCACGGTATTGTACAGTAGCTGCGAGGGACGATACCTATAATTTCTGCGATTATGACCGAAGTCCTCTGTAGGCCTCTGCTTTAACCCCTGACGCCCCCCCCCCACCCCCCACCCCGCCTTGCAAAGCTCAACATCCTCTGTTATGACTATGTATGATGCATGCTCTTCTTTAAAGCGTAATTCAAATTTTAATGTTAACTTAACGTTTTTTTAAGTTGCATTTTGGTTCAGTCAGTGACTTGGTTTTTCTGTTTTTATCGTGGCTCCATTCAGTTCGTGCCGATGGTTGTTCTCCCAGTTATTATAACTTGAGTTGACTTTGAGGCAACAAAAAAAAAAAACAGCACTGCTGTGATTGGTTCCCACGGCTAACCAATCACAAGTCCAGCTGCACTAAGATACCCCAGCGCAGCACAGCTTAAATAATGTGCTGATTACACAGTGACCGAGCTTCCCTGTCTCTCTGTCCCCACAGGCCCATCGCAATTTGTTTCTCCTGAACGAGAGAGCAAATGAAGACAAGCTACAGATAAACGGGGCGGAGGGGAGAACAGGACCGAATTTGGGCAGTGCTTTAATGAGCGGACGAGCCCCTGGAGTGATACTTCCTCACCCCCCCCCTACCCCACCCCCCCCCCCCCCCCACGACTCAGACGATGACAGCACCACAAGCGCCAAAGCCCTGATGAGGTCTCTACGACCACCGAGAAGAAATTTTTAAAAATCCGCATGAGGAAAGAAGAGGACGGACAGAATGAGGAAGAGGAGGAGAACAGGCAGTCGGGCGGGACAGCCTTTAATGAAGCCCCCGAAACGAACGGCGACGGTAAACCGCGCCGAAGGAGGGGCGAGGGACCAGTGCCGGATCTCAGCAGGCTGAGTCCATTAACTCTCACATAATGATCTGCCAGAGTCGATTCGCCGAGCCACGGGGGAGCGGGTCAAAGGGACTGTCAAAAAAAAAACTAAATTAAAAAAAAAACCCCAGCAGTGGAGCGTCTGTAACTAGCGCTGAAGCTCGCACCGAGGGCCTGTAGCCACATACAGCTTTAACACCAAAAAAAAAAAACTGCCCAACTGTCATTGTTTAAGGTCAAAGGGCTCCGATTGGCCGGCTCCTCATTAATATTCATAAAGGGGGCGTGGTTTAGCAAGGAACGTCCACAGTGTGGCAACAGCCCACAGCAACGGAACCCCCCCCCCCCCGCCCCCCCCCCCAGGAAAACGAAACAACAGGAAAAGCACAGGTGCTGAATATCTGATCAGGAGATAGAAGATTAAGGAGTTTGATCTTCCCGAGGGCTGAGTTTGGGTTGCAGCCCACCACAGATCACGATTTTAAAAAATTTAAAAAATAATGAAAAAGCCCGTTGTCCAATTGGCACAGGGTGCCAGTTGGCCCTACGGAGCTCCCTTGAAGATCACAGAGGAAAACGCGACTTAAAAAAAAAAAAGCCAAGTATAAAAAATGGAATAAAAGAAAAAGACAGATAGAGAGAAATCAAGAGAGTGTGCGTGTGCGTGAGAGATAGAGAGAGTGTGTGTGTGTGAGAAAGAGAGAGAGAGAGAGAGAGAGTGAGTGAGATAATGAATAATGCAGAACCCAGTAAAATATTCATCAGGAATTAGAGACACGAGCGCAACAAAAGCCCCGTGTTTCCGTTTGTTAGCGCTACGCTACGTCGTCTTCCCGCGGCCTCCCCCAGCCAATCCCTGTCTCCCGTCCGCTCCGATAAGACGCGCATCAGAGGAAGAGAACACACGGAACGCTACAGAGATCAACGCGCATCATATGAGAACCACAGCTAGCGCTTAAGAATTCAGCCCCGATTCGGCATAATAACCTGTTCCCCATAAGGCATCGGGACTACACAGGAGCGCCACCCAAGAGCTGTATCTTGGGCGAGCTGCAGAAGGCATTTTTGCTTTTTTTTTTATCTTAAAATACAAAACCAATTCAGACCCAGGTGACCAAGGTGCTGTTTCAGGAAGCAGGATTTACTGGGTCAGCTGGATAACTGTGCTGAGTAAAACCCGGAACCCTCCCAAATCTGTAAAAAAAGAGCTGTTCTGGGTTTTACTCAGCGCAGTTATCCAGCTAACTCAGTAAATCCTGCTTTGTGAAATACACCCCCTCCCCGCAGGTTAGTTAACTGTGTACTAATCAACTGTTGTAAAACTGTCAGTTATATTGATAATGAAGTGCTGGGAAACAGCAGAAACCAGGTTCACGTTCTTACATAATTACACATATAACTGTCAATTTAGTAAGCATCACTCTAATGCCATTCATGTACATAACTTTGCTTTAAATGTCTTAATCACTACAAATCAGTGCAGAGCTTTCTTAAACTACAGCCAAATCAAATAAACAGTGCTGGAGCTTACTGTGTGATTACTTATGAATTACCACAATCTTTAAGGAAATGTAATTTCCCGAAGGAGATCTAAACCGCTAAACAACAGAAGAGTTTTTTCTCCGCTGCCGAAAGTCTTTTGTTTTCTTCAAACAGCCAAATTACTGGGCTCTGCCTGAATCGATTGTAATTCTCGTACTGAGGCAGCCAGAATTCCTTGATCACGGAGACAAGGAAATCGGAACTGCTGCTTTTCTGAGGAACGCGACAGTTAATCACAAAGGTGACAGACAGTGGGATTTCTGTACGTTTTTTTTAATTTTTTTTTAATTCAAATCACAAAATAATATTAATAAATACATGACGTGTGTG
Organism: Anguilla anguilla; assembly: GCF_013347855.1. Classification (NCBI taxonomy): domain Eukaryota; kingdom Metazoa; phylum Chordata; class Actinopteri; order Anguilliformes; family Anguillidae; genus Anguilla; species Anguilla anguilla. Next base: position 3,699,242 of record NC_049201.1, read on the forward strand.
TAAATTTTCTTTAAAAGCCAATAAAAAAAATACAGGACATTTTGACAAAATTTTGAGCAGCTTACGTTTTCAGATTTTTCTTATTGCTTTTGAAACCGAAGGCATGTGTGTAGTGTGAAATGTGAACAAAGCACTGCTCGTAAGCAGCAACGGAGAAAAATAACTCCATCAAATGAAACCAATCTTTTTTTATTTTCTAACTCAAAATCGGTAAAGTAGCCACTCAAAAGTCATCACGTAAGAGCTGGAGAGCTTTGGAACAAAGAGACGGTGCGCCGATCGTCTCTGATGGACGTAAATATCAAAACACAGCACGAATGCTGACAGCTGTCAGCGATGCGCTGTCATCGTCACGGATACCGGATCCGCTAAAGATATCTGACCCGCCGTGCCCTGAAATGCGAGCGGAAACTTAAGCACTCCTTTCCCCACGTCTGGCTAAACGCTAAACCACCGTAACCTGTAATGCATCCATCGCACCCCTTCAAAAGGAAGGAAAGGCCTGACCAAAAAAAAAAAAAAAAAAATTTGCATCAGTTCAATGTAAATAATAAAAATAGTATTTAAAAAAAGAAAAATAGAAGTGTTTTGTAACTGAGTGCTGGCTTCTCTTCATTAGTCGTGTTTCTTCCATCCACATAATAACGCATATTTGTACGGCGTGAGGTTAACTGGCATACGAACTCCGGTTAAGACCGGATTAATTGCCTAAATAAGAAGATATACAGACGCGCATTAAGTGTTGCAATTGTTTGGGCGGGTGAGTCGAACGCTCGCAGGCAAATTAAAGTCATATTTTCGTGCCGCGTGCTCTGACTTGACGGAGGCTCAGACCTGTCAACGCTAAGAGGGAGATCTTTAGTGAGTCATTTTTCACACTTGGCTGTCATTTGGCTCATTCTCCCTAATTTATTTTGATTTTTTTATATTTCATCACCCTTAAGAACAGTTTGTTCTGACTCAAGTCTTCCCAGTCTGTTTCTCTGGCCCGCCTGATTGACCTGCATAAACAGGTCTCACTTCGGTTATTTGGGGATCACCTCGTTGGAACGTGCTCGGTTGTGTATGGTATGTACAGCATGCCCGCCACCAGAGGGCGCTAGTCCTTGGACACTCTCCTCGGAGCAGCATCTGTTGATGAGCTGCACGACAGGGATCTCAAACTGAGACCCTGCGGGGCCCGCAGAGTCTGCTGGAGACTGCTGGCAAGTTCCAGCACTCCAGTGCTCCATTCAAAACCTCTGAGCGACTGCAGGAGAGGCGAGTCCCTAACTGCAGTCCTGCAGGGCCGGTGTGTGTGTACGCTGGTCTTAACGCCAGCCACTTACTCTGCGTAACCCTATAACCCAGCGCTGGCTCACTCCTGTACCCGACCGGGGTAAAACACTTTCAGGACGAGGACACGCATGCAGTGTGCAGCTGCAGCTTAACTGCTTTATTCAAAAAGTCAGCACAAATAAAAGATTCTGCTAATAAACCCTTTGAAGAATAGGTTTTTTTGCAATGTTTTTTTCAGTGTTCTAGAACTCCGTTGTTCTCCAGTGTTCTAGAACTCCATTGTTCTCCTGTGTTCTAGAACTCCCCGGTAATGATTGTTACATCAGCATTAGAATCCGATGTTCCAGGAGTCGCGGCGCGTTTTTTTTCCCCAACGTCTGTGGCCGTGATCACTGGCCGCTTCTAAATAAAGAGACCCCCCCCCCCCCCCCCATGGTCCCCCATCCGCCTTCCCTCTCAGGTCTCTTAAACCACGCTATTCCCCTTTCCTTTCCGCCATCCCAGGAGACGAGTATCTCCGCCTTCGTTGGAATATGAGTCTACACTCCGCACGCAGTGCAACAGTGATCCATCAAACCTGCCCGTCCCCAAAAACACAATCACAGAGCAGAAAATGTTCACCCCCCCCCCCCCCCCCCGCACCCCCGGACAGGAAGTCCGGGAGGCTGATGGGCTTCCTAAGGAGGGGCCGCAAGAGTTACTCAGGACACACAAAAAGGCGAGAAAGAAACAGAGAGAGTGAGGGAGAGAGAGAGAGAGAGAGAGAGAGAGAGAGAGAGAGAGAGAGAGAGAGAGAGAGAGAGAGAGAGAGAGAGAGAGAGAGTGAGGGAGAGTGAGAGAGAGAGAGAGAGAGAGAGAGAGACAGAGAGAGTGAGGGAGAGTCAGAGAGAGAGAGAGTGAGAGAGACAGAGAGAGTGAGGGAGAGTCAGAGAGAGAGAGAGAGAGAGGGAGAGTCAGAGAGAGAGAGAGAGAGAGAGAGAGAGAGAGAGAGAGAAAGAGAGAGATAGAGAGAGAGAGAGAGATAGAGAGAGAGAGAGAGAGAGAGAGAGAGAGAGATACTAAGAGAGGGCAACCGGGGGATAGATACAGAAGTGAAAGCCATCGACCAATCGGCTCTCGGGGGGGGCACCTGCGCGGGTGCGGTGGTCTCGCTTGGCTGAAAATTAGACCGCAATGAGAGGCAGAAGCGGGATGGCGTGATAAAAAAAAAACCAGAAACAGAAAAAGTAAATAACGGAGGAGGAGAGTCACGGGAGACGGCCGGAGAGATTTCCCAGCAGGCAGCGCACAATTAATTGATGTTTGCGCGAGGCTTTGGGCCCTCACGAATTTAACGGTTATGACCCGAGGGAGGGGTGGGGGGGCGTGAGGGAGAGTGTGCACCAGTGTGACCGCTCCCCCCCCCCCCCCCGTAAACAGCACAGGAAGTTAAAAGTGGGGATAAAACACTGCGGCACCTCTCAAATCTGCTCTGGGCCACTGGAGGCAGTGACTCCGCTCCTCTCTCCCTGGTCTCCCGCCAAACCAACCACCCCCCCCCCCCCCACCCCCACACACACAGTTTTCAATTTTCACACGAGTCTGATTGAATTTCTTTCACTCTTTAGTCATTCCCCACGCGTGTTCCTTTTGACACAGCAGGGGCAATTTGAGAGCGATTCTTCGAGATGACCCCCCCCATCCCCATCCCCCCCATCCCCGCCACCCGGCATCTCTTTCACTGAAGGGCAGGCCGACACGGATTTTAATTGCTCTTCCGCGTCGTACAGACAACAGAGGCATCGTCACGGCAACACTATCCCTGAACCCCTGCAGGGAGGCGGAGTTTGAGCCGGCGCTATGAATCTGACCAGAAGTCATAAATAAAATTAATTTTTTTTAAGCGACCTTCACCACACCCTCCGCACTCTGGAAGGGGTAGGGAGCTCAGAATGAACACTGATGCTAGGGAGGCAAGGGGGGGGGGGTGAGATGTTGGCTTTTAGGGGGGGGGGGACAGTTTCAGGTTTTGGAAAATAAATGACATGTACAGTAACAAAGTTACAGTAACAAATCGAGTGACGGTAGAGATGGATTTAAAACAGCAGAAAAAAACGTTCAGTTACATCAGAGGGGAAAAAACAGGAAGGACAGACTGAGGAGTGGAGAAACAACTTCCTTCAGCTCCGCTTCACCCAACCACAGGAAACTGGTGCATTTATATTGCCACACATTGACCAATCACAGGGGAGAATTTCAACTGTAGAAGGGCGGGGCAAACTGCATTATCCAATGCATTATCCAGGCGACCCACTGTCGTAATGCAGTAACATCTGACTCAAGCAGGTTGCCAACAATCTAATCCCGCTGTGCGCAAGCTCACCTATTTGCATATAAATCCATGCGTGTACGCACGTCTAATGTTTAATACATACACATTAAAAAATGAACAGCGCATACTCGGGGGGGGGGGGGGGGGGGGGGGAAAGCTGACGACCGAGAGCGCCTGACGCATCTGTCTCTTTCCTCGCCCCCTGTCCCAGTTTAAATCAGGGAGGGGAGGGGCGGTGTGCCCCCCCCGTAACAAACTGTCCCGAGGGCCGTTCAATCAGCCAATTAGCCGCATGAGAAGTGCAGCGAATCACGCGAAGGCTTTGTTGTCAGACGCTGAAGCTCGCAGATGGACTCGGGCCAGAGAAAGTGTGATCTCCCGTGTGATGGATTGTTGGTTAAAAAAAAAAATTCAATTAAAAAATCATTTAACGGGTATATTAATTGTTGAGGTAATTAAGACAAGTAGCCAGACATGCATCCCCCCTCCCCACAGCTCTAACTGAGGACTACGCCTGCTCCTATCTGGCTGTCCCCACAAGGCTGGGTTTGTGTCAGATTCTAAGTGGCTGCTCCTATCTGGCTGTCCCCACAAGGCTGGGTTTGTGTCAGATTCTAAGTGGCTGCTCCTATCTGGCTGTCCCCACAAGGCTGGGTTTGTGTCAGTTCCTAGGTGGCTGCTCCTATCTGCCTGTCCCCACAAGGCTGGGTTTGTGTCAGTCCCTCAGTGGCTGCTCCTATCTGACTGTCCCCACAAGGCTGGGTTTGTGTCAGGGCCTAAGTGGCTGCTCCTCTCTGCCTGTCCCCACAAGGCTGGGTTTGTGTCAAATCCTAAGTGGCTGCTCCTCTCTGGCTGTCCCCACAAGGCTGGGTTTGTGTCAGTTCCTAAGTGGCTGCTCCTATCTGGCTGTCCCCACAAGGCTGGGTTTGTGTCAGTTCCTAAGTGGCTGCTCCTCTCTGTCTGTCCCCACAAGGCTGGGTTTGTGTCAGGGCCTAAGTGGCTGCTCCTTTCTGGCTGTCCCCACAAGGCTGGGACTGTGTCAGTCCCTCAGTGGCTGCTCCTCTCTGGCTGTCCCCACAAGGCTGGGTTTGTGTCAGTGCCTAAATGGCTGCTCCTCTCTGGCTGTCCCCACAAGGCTGGGAACGGGGAGAAGATAAAGTGTGTGTGTTTCTGGTGTGCATGTGTCTGTTTTGGGGAGGTGTATGTGTGTATTTTTGTACTCATACACACATACACACACATACAAACCCACACGTGTGCGCACACACACATATGCGCGCGCACACACACGCACAGACACACACACATACACTCGCACTGTCAAACTCACACATACATACGCACATGCAAACCCATACTGTACACACACACGCACACACACACACACACATTCACACACACGCACACATGGCATGCCGTGATGGATGTGGGCTCAGTAAACAACACTGACATGTCATCAGTGAAGTGAAAAGAAACAGATTGAGCTCCATCAGGAGAGGGATCACACCTGGACGAGCAAGTGCGAGTCACATGATTCAGGGTGGGCGGGCGGGCGTGTGCGTGTGTGTGTGCATGTGTGTGCGCGGGCGTGTGTGTGTGTGAGCGTGTGCACGATTATCTGCATTAATAACTAAAAAGGGGGTGGAATCACAAAAACAAACTCGCAGCCGATGGTTCATTTATAATCAAGGCATTTGTGCGGCCGTGTGGGTCCGGTCCGCGTGAGTAGAATAGTGTCTGTCCGCGTGGGGAAAAAAACCGCACACATCCTCAACACGGTGCCACGTGGGGACCTGGAGCCGTCTACGCCCGTCAGGAGCAGCCATACAGCTTTCAGGTTGGGTTTCGCAGACCATCGAAAACGAGCCTCGTCTGGAAGCGCCCTTCGTCTGCGCTCGAGAAAGACGAGAAGAAGACGCGGAGGAACCGGAAAAATCCGCCCGCGAGCGGACAGTACAGTACAGTACAGCACGCACGCTCCCCAGCCAGACGCTCACTGCGCTCTCCAGCCAGACGCTCACCGCGTCACTCAGAGCTTCCCCTCAAGCTGAGTTTAATTCCCTCTGAGGACTCCCCCTGAAGTAGTCCCCAGGAAGCGGCAAAAGAGGTTTGTGACCGTCGTTATTTTTTTCATTTTATTTTTTTATAAACGGTCACAGAAGGAGGAGGAGAGAAGAGAAAACGGAAAGAAAAAAAAAAGAAAAGAAGAAGTAAAACGGCGTTTCTGCGGCAACCGACAGCGCGCGTCCCCTCTCGCGCTCCTCTCCCCTCCGCTGGAGGACGTCCAGGAGAAGCACTTCAGCTTCCATTAGCCCCGCCCTCAGATCTGCGCCCGTTCAGCATTTAGGGGATCAGAGGCGGGTACGGTGGGTACGGCCCACGGCCCCCTCTCGCTATCTGAGTCGGCCACTTCATGGATTTTGCCCCCCCCCCCCCCCCCGACCCCCACTTTTTCTGCGCTGGAGGCATTTTTCCAGAACGCACAGTCGGGAGGGGGGGGGCAGGAGGGAGAGAGGGAGGGAGGGAGGGGGGAGGGGTATAATGCTAATTACTCCCCATCCCTTTCCTCCTTTACCTTTCGCCCCATAGCCTGTAGCTTGTTAGCACTGGGGGGGGGGAGGGGGGGGCAGGTTGTGATGCTGGTTCGGCCTTGCGTGTATGTGTGTTTGTGTGTGTGTGTGTGTGTTTGTGCACGAGTGTGCACACGTGTGTGTGTGTCTGTGCGTACACGCGTGTGAGTGTGTGTGTGCACGCGTGTATTTGTGTGTGTGAGAGAGATGGATTTATTTCAGTGCCATACATCATTTCCAGAAAAACCAGCCTCATTTCTGCAAAACTAAAATGGAATAATACAAATTTTTTTTAAAAAAAGCTGATTCAGATGGAAGCAGGGGAATAATTCATATCGATTAATCTTACCTCCTCTCCTGTCAGGTAGTACGCTGACAGAAGCCCGCCGACGTAACGGATGTTCACTTCGAAAAGAGATGCTTCTCCATTCTGTGGGTGAGAAAGAAACATCAAAACCCGTTAGAAATGAATCACGTTTTCTCCGCAACTTCACCAGGCTGTCAGGGTCCTGCTTCGGGTTAAAAAGAAAATGTAAATGTAAATACACTCTTCTTGACTGCAAGCTGTTATTGCACATAACAGGATAGTGGCACATAGCAGGTCTTGCCAAATTAGGATGTCACATAAGTCAGGGCCAAATATATATATATATATATATTTTTACATTTATGAGACTTTCTTATCCACATCTTAACCGCGTCTTACATTTTTACTTCTTATGTGTTTATTCAACCAGAGATTTACCGAGGATG
>NC_049201.1:3711153-3722161 GCF_013347855.1 Anguilla anguilla
TCCATTAATGACCTGAAAGGCAGTGGTTTTCCCTACAGCCTGAATCGGGCTCCAGAAAGACTCCGAAAGTTGGTACTGAACAAAAGGGTACGAGGTGAAAACTGTAAATAATCTGTGTTCTTTATTCTGCAGAAGGGGAGCCGGTTCATGCAGCACAGATTTACATCCAAACCCCACAGAGAGGCGGTCCCTCTGGGCATCTATATCACGCCTGTCATATCACTCGCGTTCATATTTAGCATTAGCATATCATTTACTTGTTGCACTCTGCTGATTCACGAAGAAGAGTCAAGTAAGGTCAAGATTTATTACATCTGAGAGGAAGCTTCAGGCAGAACTCCCAACACACCACATCCAGGCCCCCCTCTCCGTCTAGATCAGGGGTTTTCAATCTATTCTGATCCAGCCCCTCACCCCTCCCACCCAGGCTCAAAGGCATCCAGGGGACCCCCATCATAAATTTTAAAAGGGATATATTTTTAAAAATATATTTCCAAAAACTATATGGCCATTGTATGTCAAGTGACGCCAGGGAGCCCCTGCAGTACCGTCAAGGACCCCCAGGGGTCCACAGACCGACCCCCAGTTGAAAACCCAGTACAGTATTACAGTACTACAGTATTAGTTATCAAATATAACTATGGGTATGGATATTACTGATACGTTCGTTAGTAAAAATACACACGTAGTATCTATACATAATTCCAGGATATGATTCATCCGCACATTTTAACGCCAACAACCCCCTAAAAATACCCAGTGCTGGGCCCCGTTCCCAGGCCAGCCAGCCCCTAAGCCTGCATCACACGGCTGATAGGCTATTTATCCCTTTTTTAAAAAAAAATATGCTGCACACGCTCTCCAAACTTTCTCCAAAGCACCATTTTTAAGACCGCGAAACGAGATGCGCTGCACGTTAAAAAATTTTTTTTTTTAAAAAGCAGACGGCCCCTCTAATAGCACCCAGACCTGCTGTTTATTATTCTCCAGCTAGCGTGCGGTACACTCACACAGTGCTGATGCTGACCTGGACTTTTTTTTTTTTTTCTTTTCTTTTTTTTGATCTGGATGATAATAACACTTCATTTCTTCTCTCAGCCAGGAGCAGGTTTATGGGGGGGGGGGGGGGGCTATGTTTGACCCCCCGGGAAACCCCCCCCCCCTTGCTAAAAGCACTGCTGCACTGCAAGTGCTGAGTTGTTCCAGCTTTTGTTAGGGGCCTCGGGGAAAAGCACATAAACAACATAATTGCTCCGTAATGGAGCCGCTGGCTCTGGTAATAACAGTTAATAGCAGGTAATAACCACTCCCACAGGTAATAACAGGTAATAACCACTCCCACAGGTAATAACAGGTAATAACATCCCCGCATCAGGACCGCTGCAGTTTAAGTTTTTTTTTCTCGTTTTTTTTTTTCTCTCTCTCTCTCTCTCGTTGCCGGGGGGGGGGGTGCGGGAGGAAAGCAGAACTTGGCCAGGGCTCAAGACTCCCTTCCTTCCTTTCTTTCAGCGGTTGCCAAAATCATTGCCGCAATGAAATCTCTCCATTTCCCTTCGTACCTCGCCACACGAGCGCAATCGTGTCGCCGGCGTTCCCCGCGCGCGCGAACGAACGCTCTCATTACCGCCGCAAGGCTTCTAAAGCCGCGCAGGCGTGAGAGAGCGCCTACGTACGCACGGCCGACAACAATGCCGTTCTCTACGGAGGAGGAGGAGGTGCCGTCATCTTAAAACGAGCAGGCTGTCTGTCCCGCCCACCCCCATGACCCCCCCCCCACCCCCCCGCCCCTGCCCTTTCTCCAAGGAAGGAGGACCCCTGATGAATTATTCTCATTTCCGTGCCCGTGACTGACGTGACACGTTCGAACCTTCACAGTCGCACAGCAGTCGCACTTCCAGATGACGTCACCGGGCTCTTTGTGACTAACGCCGGCGAGCTCAAACTCCTCAGGACTTCTGGTCTCCTACACTCCTGTCACGGATTTAGCTGTGTGAGATTCATTCTACTTGGGTTAACCGATTTCATGCGAAATACAGTTAAGAATAAAGCTGTAAAATTTCCTTTTCTCAATACTTCCGTGCGTCTTTATTGGATATAAATTTCAAAACGATTAAATATTGTTTTGAAATAAGGAAGGAAACATTAAGGCAAATTATTTCAACATTACATGGTGTTACGCTTCTTCACTAAGGCAAACAATGAACAAGGAAACCGTCTTCTAAATCCACAACATCACATTTTTTTCAATACTTCTGGATTAAAAATCATTTTAAAAACCTGTATTTTATTTTGACTGGCAGGCCCAAGGGGATAGCTAGACAGAGCCAGCCAGGCACTACCCAACATCATCGTGGAAGAACATCTGCCACACATTTAGTTTAGCAGATACTCTCATCCAGAGAAACAGATCACAGATTTTTTTTTTTTAAAGCAACAGTCCATTGGCACAGCGCTGAAGTAATATCCAGGTTAATAAAGAGCCTCACCTGGGAACCCCACTTCCCTACAAGGCCACGCCCACAATGACGACTCGACCAATCAGCATACCCGCTGCCTATCCGTCTGAGCGTGCAGTGCTGCCCTACGCCACAGCACGAATGTCACGTTAATTCAAATCCTCACAGAGTTTGTACGAGTCCACTCTGGCCACAATGGACTCGCATGAACTCCGTAACTCTGAGCGTTGTACAGCGCAGGAGCAGCGACTGAAAAATTGCTCTCAGAATCGGCCTCTCTATGGACTGCACACCACACTGAGTCCCGCCTTCTCAGCCTCAAACCCCAGGTGTGATAAACACCCCAAGAAGACCCCAATTCTCTCTCCGCTCCTGCCTGCCAGACATGGGGGGGTGAGAATTCTATTATACTTTTTCCTTTTTGTGTGTGTGTGTGTGGGGGGGGGGGGGGTAATCTTCAAGGGCTGTGCTTAAAATATCGATATATCATCACTTGCCTCTTTTTGGTGTCCTAGTCCATGTATCGTATGGATAAATGTGTATGGATACAACCGTATGGATACTGGCATATTGGTACAGAAACACTACGTACAGGTTTTAAAAACTGACCTCCAGGACATGTCCATGATATTTCCATGCCTGGCGTTTCAGGATATATACTGTATCGTGACGCCAGCACTGGGATATGGGATTGGGATTGTATTTTGACCCCCTGTATCAGGACATGTACTGTATCAGGTACTGTAGTTAAAAATACGCATGCCCCGGTATCTTACAGGAAGTAACAAAACGCCATGGAAACCACCCGCGGTGAAAAGTGCTTTAATTAATCTACAGAGATCTGAGGGCACCTTTCAAAGCGCTGTCTCAGTGAAGTCTATCATCTAATCTCCGCCCCCCCCCATCCCACCGCCCCCCCCGCCCCCCATCCCACCCCACCCCCCCAATCTTTCCACAAAGGAAAGATGAAGCGTCTGTTTTCATTCAGGAGAGCCGACCTGTGCCGTAAGGGGGGGGGGGGGGTACGAGCCGTGCCTGCGGGGGGTCCGGGCCTCGGGGGTAGCGGGCGCGCCGCTAAAATGCTAACGGCGTGAAACGAGCGTTTTTAATTGGGCCGCCTCGTCGTCGTGACAACAACGACGACGACGCGTACCAGCGGGTAACCACCGCTAATGAAACGAACTGGAACAAAAACAAAACATAAAGAGAGAGAGAGAGAGACAGCGGGAGAGAGGGAGAGAGGGAGAGAGAGAGAAAGACAGCAGGAGAGAGGGAGAGAGAGAGAGACAGCGGGAGAAAGAGAGAGCGGGAGAGAGAGAGAGAGAGTGAGAGAGAGAGAGAGACAGCAGGAGAGAGGGAGAGAGAGACAGTGGGAAAGAGAGAGAGAGACAGCGGGGGAGGGAGAGAAAGAGAAAGACAGCGGGAGAGAGAGAGATAGAGAGAGAGAAAGGGAGAGAGAGAGATAGAGAGAGAGAGGGAGAGAGAGAGAGAAAGGGAGAGAGAGACAGCGGGAGAGAGAGAGATAGAGAGAGAGAGTGAGAGATAATGAGAGGAAGGAAGTAAAAACATTGTGAAGCACAGCGGGGGGCTCTGAACCGCGAAGCGTCTGAGGCGGCGGTAAGATCCCGCCATCACGCGGCGCGCGGCTCACGGCTCGCATCCCGCTTTCTCCCGCGTCAGCAGACTGCCGCGGCGCGCCGCAGTTCGGCTCGGATCGAGGATTCCCGCCTTTTTCGTCCCCGAAATAAAAGATCGCGGCTCAGTTAACAACTACGCTTGAGCAGCATGGCCAAACGAGGACTCCGATCGATTACTCGGCGAGGAGATCGGTTCAGGTGAAATCACCAGGTGACCTAAAGGTCGCAGGTTCGATTTCCAGGTTGGATGATCCCGTGGTGTTCTTGGGCAGGGTGCCTGATCTGAAATACTGCAGTATATATCAGTTGTAAAAAAGGGAAACTATGTCAAAGTATGGGGCGACATAGCTCAGGAGGTAAGACCGATTGTCTGGCAGTCGGAGGGTTGCCGGTTCAAACCCCGCCCTGGGCGTGTCGAAGTGTCCTTGAGCAAGACACCTAACCCCTAAACCCCTAACTGCTCTGGCGAATGAGAGGCATCAATTGTAAAGCGCTTTAGATAAAAGCGCTATATAAATGCAGTCCATTTACCATTTACCAAAAGTTGCTCTGGATAAGAGCAGCTGCTAAATGGTGGCAATATTAATGTAATGAGACAGGGAGTGCAGTACGCGTTTATCGCTCATGCGGGAGGTGGGGGGAACAGGCTGCTGGGTGGTTCACCCCGTTAAGGCGCAGTTCTACTGGTCGGTTCCCGCTAGTTTATCGATCGCCTACAGCCTGGCTGTTGGCCTTTAAATGAGGCAACCTTCCTCTGACCGTTTCTGCAAGCCCGACTCTCGAGTTTCATGGTGATGGAGAGCAGCGCTCTGACCCGCGAGGGGGAGGGGGGGGGGGGGGTGCTCGCTCGCTTGCCTGTTTTCCCCGCCAAACAGCAGCAGCAACAGAGGTTACAGCGAAGAGCGCTGATCGGAGTTGGCGTTAGCTGCCGATGGCGGTTTCTGTCCGGTAAAAATGAAAATCTGAGAAACTCAACAAAAAAAAAAAAGAATGAAGTAAGAGAAATTTAAAGTCTACTGGGAATTCCCTGTCAAGGGAAAAAAAATATATATTTTTCCGGGCAAGAGCGTAAATAACGGATCTTGCCATTTCAAATACGCATTTCGCTTATTCTGTCAGAAGCGCAGCAACTTATCACTGTTATCACCCCAAATCACCCCGTCGAGTAGACTGGTACGGTCAGTAGCCGCGAAGCACGAGTTCTATCAGATCGACACCGCACTGAGAACTCATCCACAGGAGGTTAGAGGAAGAGGAAGAGGAGGAGGAGGAGGAGGAGGAGGATTTGTAGCTAACGAGAATCTCAAGCTGCACTGAGACTAATGAGACCTGCTGATTTTGGGTCTGCAGCAGCCCACCAGCACGGAGCCTGCCTGCAAAAGAAAATTTAGCCGAAAACTATTTGGTGCTTGGCTACCGTAGCCCACATGCTATTTTTTTGCCTGTTAAAAACCGACCATTTTTACTCTTGTAAAAACGTGATAAACTCCAACAGGCCTAAAAATGGGTTTGATATGATCAGCAAATATTTTGTGTTGTTGCACGCCTTGTTAAATTTATTGTCATGCACTGTAGGCTGAATCAATTTCGGCTTCTTCGTCTGCTGTCCAAACAGGCATATTCGCTGTGGCGAATTGTCGGGGCAGTGTTTATTTTTTCATCTATTCATTAAGAGACGATTACTCTTTGTTCAGACGAAAAATGCATTCCATAAAAAAAAAAAATTAATGAAGAAAGTTGATGACAGTTTAGTCGAGAAAATATTTACTCGTACGGACCCAAAAAAGCAGAGATGAGAAGTGCCAATTCTTAAAAAACATGCTGCATTCTCCCACTGTCTGAGCAATGTCCTCACAACGTTCTCACAACGTTCTCACAACGTTCTCACAACGTTCTCACAACGCTCCTGCCCACATCAACAGCATCAGAAGAGCCACACAGAGCAGGCTGCAGGAAAGGTCCTCAGTCAGAGCAACGGGGGACTTGGCTGACCTTTCCTACCCAGCATGCATCTGTGCTGCTAAGACCCGGCTCAAACAGGAAGGCCGACAAAGCGCAAAGACAGAGGAAGGCAGAGGCCACGGGGAAGGCCCATGTTGCCCTGATTGATGATGAAAGCGATCAATAACTGCCTTACATCCCCTTACAGTCCCCATTCCCTTCCCATGACATACACTACGATTCTGATCAATCACTTTTATTAAATTGATCCGAATCGTTATTTTGAATTCAGAATTTTTATATATCGGTGTGTATTTAATTCTCTCCCGCTGCAGTTAGATAAAGGCCGGGGTGTTTTTAACGGACGGTAATCATCGGCTTGATTAGCTTCCAAGTCGCGGAGGCGGATCCACAGCCCAGACAGCGGCGGATAATTAATGCGTCGCCGTGGCGCGCTGAACAGGCAAATTCGGACGAGATGGCGGCGGGTCGCGGCGGGTCGGTCAGTCGGGGCCCGGAGAGGGGAGGCCCTCGATACAGATAAGCTGTTAGCAGCCCCCCGCCACCCCCCCTGCCCCCCCAACCCCGTGGCGTGGCCTACACGAGCTTCACTTCGACCCCCCCGTGACCTCTTGACCCCTGCCTGCGCACTGCTACGAGGAGTCTCTCCTCAAGGGGGCGCTGTGGGAAAAGGAGAGCCGCCCGGAACGAAGAACACGGAGAAGAGCGGGAAAACAAAGGAGGCGGGAAAACCGCACGCATCGAATCTCCACGCCCAGAAGCCCCCCCCCCCCCCCCCCCCCCCCCCCGTCGAAGACAACAGACTCACCCCCATACACAGAAACAAAGAAACAAGGGGAGAAAGAAAGAGAAGAGATTTATGAACCGGAAGAAAAAGAGAGGGAAACCCTTACACGGATCTTTTAAACAGGGCCATTAAGCTCGAAGGAAAACAAACGGAATAGAAACATCCCGTTTTATTTTTAGGCAACGCGTTCTTCAGCTCGGAGCGCGGATGGGGGGGGAGGGGGGGGTGGGGGGTATTGGGGGGAGCTTCCTCTTGACGTCACGTCGCGTTGCGTCGTCGAGGATTCCGCTTTTCTCTAGTGGTCAAAAGGGGGCCGAACAGTTCCCAGCCCGTCCGATAAAACACGCGCCGGGTGGCCGCAGGGGATCATCTCTTAAGCCCTGAGATTGTCCCCCGGAGAAGATTCTACCAGAACAGAAATTAGGACACCGCACCACTCGAACCTGGAGACCTCCCCCCCCCATCCCCCCCCCGCCCCCCCCCCCCCAATTCCAGATTTGAAACCGCCGTACCCCCCCCCACCCCCCTTCCCCCAATACGCACAGCCAGGGGAGGGTAGAGGTCCCTAGCAGTTTAAACTGCAAATGAGGGATCAGCTGGCGAGCTCCCTTTATAGCCAGGAAAGGGGGGAAAAGCGTTAGGAAATAAAGGAGATGAATGGCGGGGGAAGGGGCCTTAATGACTGCGCGGTTTATGATCTCCGCACGCAGCCAAACGCGGCTACGCCTCGCGCCGCAGCCTCCTTCGGTTAAACACATTACGACAAATTAAAAGACGAGATGAAGAATTAAGCCGGAGCGGCCCGATGTGATTACGGTAAATTGCGGCGCTCTCTAGAGCCGGCGCCGTCAAACCAGCTGCGGCGCTGCGGCTCGGGGCTAACCCGCGTCCGCTTGGAAGAGGAGAGCGGGAGATTTTTTATTTTTCGTGGAATTTTATTGCCTCTGTGTGTGTGTGTGTGTGTGCGCGCTCTCAAGAACACACACACACACACACACACACACACACAGAGCAAACAGAGAAATAGTACACACAGTACAGTACGCACGCATGCGCAAACACACAGACAAATGCACAAGCACACACACAAACACACGCATTCACAGAAAACCATTAAGTACATGGGGTCAGGAGAGGGGGAGGGGTGGTGGTAAAAGATTTGGGGGGGGGGGCACACTCAAGCTGTATCAGTATCTGGGGCAGTAAACACAGTGCAGGGATTGGGGGGTAGGGGGTTATTGTTTCCTTCCCTGAACATGGCACTCTGCCAATTGGGATTGGAGACTAGAGGTGGAGGGGTGGGGGGGGGGGGGTGATGGAGAGCACAGGTTCTGTAAGACACTGCAGGTCAGAAGATAAAAATGTTTGACGGCCACTTCAAGGGCCAACGTGTCTGCAGAATCTGCTGTAGAAGTGAGGCGTGGCACTGGAACTTTCAGGAACATACTACACACCTGCTTTACCTTACTACTGAGAAGTTATCATCATACTGAATATTCACAGCATTGTTTTTGGTCTCCGCTTGTCTCTGCCTGTCTTACTATGAACAGGTAAAAGAACAGTAAAAAATGAAAAAAGAAATTTAAAAAACTTCAGGAAAAAAGAATGTTTAATTATCAAGGCCAGTCAGAGGCTCCATGCCCTCACAGGGTCCTCACAGCGCACAGCGTGTCTCACGTCCCCACAAGGTAGGTCCGTCTTCCGACAGACAGAAATTCCAGCAAACATCTGTGCTGTGCCCGCACTCATGCGTCAGTCTTGACCTGCAACCAGCAGGACTGCGGGATCAAATCCATAAAGCACGCACAGAACAGAGAGATTTATACTGAGTATCCAGCACTGTGTCAGGCACGAGTGGGAACACCAACCCCCCCACCCCCTCCCCCTCCCATGGTCTCTGCATCTGCTACATGATTGAAGGTCACAGTCAAGGTAAGAAGATAAGAGAAAGAGAAGAGCGAGAGGGAGGGAGAGAGAGAAGAGGAGGGACGGGTGAAAGGAAGATCAGGTGCGGCTGTGTCAGTAACGGACAGAAGTGTACAGGAAGGATCGATACGAGACCCAAGACTGAAAGAACAGAGGAGGAGAAGAAGAAAAGTGGTCGGCATGGATACCCACAGAGGGCATGTGTGTGCGTATGTGCGGGTGTGTGTGTGTGTGTGTGTGTGCGCGCTGGCATGCATGCACGTGCGTGTGTTTGTGCATACATGTCCGGGTGTGTGCGTGTGTGCATATGTGTGCATGTGCATGTGTGTTTGTGCATGCGTGTGGAGTGGGGGGGGGGGGGGGAGCAAAGGTAAAATCCAGATAAAGGAGTAACTAGAATAACTGAAAGGTACCAGGCGGTCAGAGGAAGAAGGGGAACGAGGAAAAGCAGTCCTATTCATCTGCTGAGAAGATGAGGAAGAAAAGCAGGCGAAAAGACGGACAGTGGGGAGATAAAAAAAAAAAAGAATTTGAAGAAGGGATGGAGGGAGAGAAGGAAAGAAAGCCCATTCATCCGGCGAAACGAGCGAGAGAAACAGGCGGCCTGCGTCTAACGCGGCCGCTAAGAGGCTAATCGGCTTCACCGACGCGGGCGTCGAGCGCCGGATTTAACGTGATTAATAATCACCGCTAGTCTGGAAAAAAAAACAAAAACACCCAGCCTGGGCCGCCGTCTCGTTTCGAATGGCGTCGAGCATCGAGCGTCAGACGCCCGCCGCCACCGCCGCGCACACCTCCGAGCTGCCGACGACCGCGTCGCCAAAACAGACCCGCGCTCTCTCAGCCCCGCCCGCGCCGAGTTCCACCGCCACATCGCTTTACGCCACAGGCAGCGGCGGGAGAAGGACTGCGTCGGCTTCCATTAATGGACTGCATTTATATAGCGCTTTTATCCAAAGCGCTGTACAATTGATGCCTCTCATTCGCCAGAGCAGTTAGGGGTTAGGTGTCTTGCTCAAGGACACTTCGACATGCCCAGGGCGGGTTTTGAACCGGCAACCCTCCGACTGCCAGACAATCGGTCTTACCTCCTGAGCTATGTCGCCCACATTATCAGCCGCATCACCGCGTGGAAAAATCAGACGAGAGGAACAGAAGAAAAAAAAAAAGATGACATTACCCAAATTAATGGCTCCGAGGTAATTGGAGGGTTTAATTACCTCTCAATTACCTGCCGTATAACTACCGAGGGACAGACACACACACACACACACACGCGGGCGCGAAGTTTTCTCTCACAAATTAAATTCGGCAAAGCCATCATTTCTCATTAACAATACTGCCGCGGCTATGAGGGATTGTCACCAGAAGAAGAACAGCACTTAGAAGCACTTAGAAGTCCAATCAGTTTCAGGTTACGAAACATTTAAACTTAACTCCGCGTGGAAAAGAGACTTCCTTGCTCAAACTGGCCGACGTTCCAATTCAGCGGCAATGGGGCAAACTGAATTGCGTTCGACCGCTTGCAAATGTCCTCGAAATACGAGTAAACATTCAGGAAAAGCTTCAACAGGGCCGACGGCGACGTCCGTGGGAAATTCACCCTTGTGTTCAGCAGGAGCGGCATCAAAATCTTCGAACACGTCGCACCCGTTTCTTCCTTTCCTGGTTTTCAAAAATGGACTGATCAGGTTCATATGTATGGAAGACTCGTTCAAAGTCCTTTCCTCATAAACGTGTATCATTACTTGGAATAAGAAAGGCTTTCATTATTCAGTTCATACACAAACACACACGCGCCTGTGCAGAATCCACAAGCCACATCGCATAATTACACAACAGGCCGCCATTTTTCTCCACCCGACAAACGCAAATGAAACGCAAAAGCAAAGCGATCGCGAGAGAAGGCGATCCAGGCGAGGACCGTTCACAGGCCCCGGCTGGCCTCCTGAGCACCCGTCTCTCCCTTTTCCCCTTTTACACAGCTTTTTTAAAAAACAACAACGTCTTCCTTTCAGCTCCATCCCGGCAAACGGTCCCCTAAAGTAAAACGGGTTATCCCGGGCTGCACCCGAGTCGATACGCCCCGACCGTGTAATCAGCACCAGGGGCAGAATGAGCCGGAAGCAGGGAGCGTTGTGTTTGCACTCCTTTAAACTGAATGTTTAGCCTCCAGGGCAGTGGAAGCAGGGGGGGGGGGGGTCTGGGGGTGTGGGGGTGTGGGAGGGGGGGTGAGGCGG
>NC_049201.1:3722661-3727661 GCF_013347855.1 Anguilla anguilla
AGAAAGAAAGAAAGATGCAATAAAGAATAAAAATGGCATTTACAGCGTTCCCGAGCTTTCTCTCTCTCTCAGACCAGCGAACATAAAAACCCTCGTTTCACATTTCAGCCGAATTCCGCGTTAATCCGCGTTAGAGCGGCGACGTTTGTAAGAGAGAAGCCGCTCGCGATAAATCCACCCGAGGAGCCCCTGTCAGCAGGGCGGGGCGGGGCGGGGAGGGGCGGGGCGGGGCGGGGCGGGGCGAGCGAGCCGGGGCGTGATAAATCCACCCGAGGAGCCCCTATCAGCAGGGCGGGGCGGGGCGAGTGAGCCGGGGGTGAGGTAGACGGATTGGGCTCCACGGGGGACACGGGGGCAGTGCGGACAAAATAAGCAAGCGTGTCTGTAAAAAAAAACCAGAAGCCAAAAACAGACTTGTGAATCATTTAAGGGGGGCAGGCAAGGTTCTCGGGGACAATTGATGGAGGTTTGCCTTGGTTTTCCTGCCCTTGACAACCAAACGAACCCAAAACAAAACGACGACAAATCGTGAAACAGAAAGTCACTTAGCAACAGGGGAGTGAGGGATTGCTGTTCAGAAGGGGGGTGGGGGGGGGCAGAGGTTTGGGGAGGGGAGGTGTTGAGTGTGTCACAGGCGTCAGCGTGTCCTTACGATCCCTCTACCTCGCCTCGCCATTTCCCATGATGCTCAGCAGAGGTGGAGCCTCCCAGCGCGTCAGTGTGACTTCTCCAGAGGGCCTTCCTGTCAGGCCCTATCAGAATAATGCTCGCCATTTTGGGCACTCCCCCCCCCCAGGCCCGTCGGGAGCAGCACAGGTAACAGTCAGGTTACCGTGTCCTTCCCCCAGCACTCCGGAACAGGGCTTATTTTCTCTTTCTCTCTCTCTCTCTGTCTTTCCCTCACTCACTACCTCTCTCGCTGGCTCACTTTCTCTCTCTCTCTCTCTCGCTCGCTCACTCACTTCCTCGTTCTCTCTCTATCCATCTCTCTCTCTCTCTCTCTCTCTCTCTCTCTCTCGACAGTCATGCGTGCTAACGTAACACTGCCGGCACCCTGCTCGGCATCTTTTATAATGTCCGAGCTGTGCATTGTGGGTAATCTGATATTTCGGGACAAAATATTTTTAATAGATTTCGCAGTGCAGTGAGTCCTTTCAGAAAAGATCTGCACTCAGTATTAACAGTTCAGGTGAGGTGAGGTGAGGTGTTTCATGCCAATGACAAAGTCTCGAATACTCTAATTTTAAAAGCAACAGCAGGTGTACAAGCCAATTAGAGAGGAACTAGCAATCAGAGCCTCTATTTTCAGCTGGGCCATTAGCAGGTCCAAAATATGCATTTTCCACAGACACATATTTGTGCAGGGATGCGCTCTCAATCCAGGGCTCTCAAATAACATTTTTTAAGATGTTATGACTACTAGCAGCCATTTACTGATGAAGGCAATATTCCAACCATCTGAATCATTTGCCCTCATCTTAACTGAAAATTTCATGTGTGGATATTTTTCTGAATGTAGCTAAAGAGTTCCTTAGATCTACACACCTCAATTTCTAAACCAAAGAACTGAAATACAATAAGAGCTCAATCCATTTCTACACGAAAATCTAAAATTATAAAAGTAAAAAAAAAAAAAAAAAGAAAAAGAAAAATCCAGATGGTTATCCACGGCGAATCCACCTCCCAATCCCCCCCCCCCCCGACCCCCCCTCCAGGCTCCCGATAGACGGACGCGCGGCGGAGCGCGGAGAATTCCCGCGGAAAAAAAAGGGCTCCAACGACGACTGATTTATGGACTGGTGATGGCGCAGGGAACGGATCAATCAATCAGCAGCGCGTGCGGCGATCCACGAGAACGCCATTTTAAGGGCCCTATTCATCTTAGGGCCGTGTGCGGAGACCGGGCTGTCCCAGCGAGGGACGGGGGGGGGAGGGGGGCTGGGTGTGGGACTCCTTTATGGGACCTATAAATTAAGCTGCTCCATACTGTGTTATGGCCGCGAGCGTTAGGGGTGGGGGGGAGGGGGGAGGGGGGAGGGGGGAGGGAGGGGGGTTGAGTTTGCCCCTCTTTAGAGTCCCGGGACACCTCCCATTATTCCTTGTTGCCGATGTACACAATCCTCTCAACACAGAGGAGAAATCCTGCACACAAACACAATACCCATACCCAATACCCTATACCAAATACCCCATACCCAATACCCCATACCCAATACCCCATACCCATTACCCCATACCCAATACCCCATACCCATTACCCCATACCCAATACCCCATACCCGATACCCCATACCCAATACCCCATACCCAATACCCCATACCCCATACCCCATACCCCATACCCCATACCCGATACTCCATACCCAATGCCCCATACCCATTACCCCATACCCGATACCCCATACCCAATACCCCATACCCATTACCCCATACCCATTACCCCATACCCGATACCCCATACCCAATACCCCATACCCCATACCCAATACCCCATACCCCATACCCCATACCCGATACTCCATACCCAATGCCCCATACCCAATGCCCCATACCCATTACCCCATACCCGATACCCCATACCCCATACCCAATACCCCATACCCCATACCCATTACCCCATACCCAATACCCCATACCCGATACCCCATACCCCATACCCCATACCCAATACCCCATACCCGATACCCCATACCCGATACCCCATACCCGATACTCCATACCCAATGCCCCATACCCAATGCCCCATACCCATTACCCCATACCCGATACCCGATACCCCATACCCCATACCCCATACCCAATACCCCATACCCATTACCCCATACCCGATACCCCATACCCCATACCCAATACCCCATACCCAATACCCCATACCCGATACCCCATACCCGATACTCCATACCCAATGCCCCATACCCAATGCCCCATACCCATTACCCCATACCCGATACCCCATACCCCATACCCCATACCCCATACCCAATACCCCATACCCAATACCCCATACCCATTACCCCATACCCGATACCCAATGCCCCATACCCAATGCCCCATACCCAATACCCATACAGCATGGCACTGCCCTCCCACAGTCTCTTTAGCATACGCGGGAAGCATGTGGTTCTACAGCGTGGATCCATCGGATTTATGATTTATGATTTCATACCATAACTACAGTACTTACAGTAATGTAATTACATGAACAATAGTGGCCTGGCCTCTCCTCCTCCCTGACCCCCCCCCCCCACCCCCCCACCCCCCATTCCCCTCGTGCTGACATAAGTAATATCTCTCCCACTGTTCAGCAGGGCATACAGAGACCATCTCTGTGATAGAACTGATTCGATTAAAGCTTATCTTTGGCTTCAGTGTCGCTTTCAGCCACGTTAAATTCACATAACGTGAGTTACTTCTCTTTAAAGGCATCTTGCGAGGCTAAATTGTAATTTTGTGGTAATGGGTGCTTCACTGTAGGTTATCACACTTTATATTACATCAGTTGTTTTGCAGTCTTGCTCACACACAGGAATCTCCAGCGCAGCACCGCCCAACCCTGTTCCTGAAGATCTAGACGCCTGTAGGTTTTTCATTCCAACCTGACTCTACCAATTAGCAGCTCAACAAGATCTCTAGCTGGTGAATGAGGTGTGATTTGTTAGGGTTTAAATGAAAACCTACTGGATGGTAGGTCTCCCGAAACAGGGTTGGACAGCCCCGCTCTAGCTGCTGAATGAGGTGTGCCTTGCTAGGGTTGGGGTGAAAACCGACAGGATGGTAGACCTCCAGGAACAGGGCTGGGAACCACCACCCAAAGGCCTTTCCACTAATATGCATCAGTTTGTACACATGACAGTACTTTGCCACTGCCTGGATTGGATGTTCCTCAAGCGGAAGCAAAGGATCTGTACAGAGCGTCCCGAAGCTGTGTTCATTAAGTCTGTAAAAATGCAACACAGCGAACCCTGACAGGTTAATTGTAACTTACTTAAAGCAGATAAATTATGCGCACGTTACACCCAGATGATCTTCCCCAGCAAGGTCAGGATGGTCAGCTCGTCACCGAAATTAGTGAGCAGTGGAGTAATTAGCACGCGACATTAATATCGTAATCATGCAGTAACGGCACCCTCCATGGTCTCTGGTCAAAACTACTGCCTCAGTCTAGGAAGCTGTTCCGTTCTGCAGCCTGACTGGGTGTGTGTGTGTGTGCTTGTGTGTGTGTTTGTGTGTGTGTGTGTGTGCGTGTGTGTGTGTGTGTTTTTGATTGCGTGTCTGTGTGTATGTGTGTTTCTCTGTGTGTGTGTGTGATTGGGGGGGGGGGGGCGGGTTCAGTCAATCAATCATAGATCGTGCATTAAACGGCGAAGACCCAAGAAAGGTTCTTACGGCCCAGCTAGTGCAAATCAAACATCTATGGTCTCCAGCCGTCTGTGGGCGGAGTTTCGAACCCGTGCGGTAATCAGCTCTCGAGTGAACCCCGTCGCTAAGCGACCAGGCACGGAATACGCCAGAAAATGGCGGATAAAGGAACACATCAGAGTGTCTCTCTCTCTCTCTCCGCGTTCGTTCTGCTGTTGTCCTTCCTTCCTGCTACGTTAGTAGGTGGCTCGCCAGTGAGGGGGGGGGCCTTGGAAATGTTACCCCACGGGGACGTCAAAGGGAAATGGGGAGGCAGCCATTTCAAGTCGCCTCAGCTCTGTTTTAGCCACAGCCAAGGAAGGCCATATACCTATAGAATTTTTGTTTAAAGTTAGTAATTTTTTTTTTGAGCAAAGATTGATTTCATGGATAGGCTCTGTAACCGATCTGTGGAGGGGTGGGTTTAAAAGGTAAGGGGGGGGGGGGGTCACAGTGAGTATAGGGAGACAGTGGTGGTCTGTGTACCCCATTATCTCTGTTGATCTGTCCTGGTCTCATTACTGCCAGCCATATACGCCAGCCCCCCCCCCCCCCCCCCCCCGGCAGATGTCCACCACACAGGCCAGGCACCACTGACTGCA
>NC_049201.1:3732661-3748392 GCF_013347855.1 Anguilla anguilla
AAGGGCACACAGAGCGGGCCACCGTCACACTCCCAGCCTTAGAGACGCCGCTCTTTTCTTTTTTTTTCTGCTGCCCGTTTGCACTAAACGTGCTCGTTCTCCTTCTCCTCCTCCTCCTCCTCCTCCTCCTCCTCCATGCCCCGCCCATTTTCCAGGAGCCAATGCCCCCCGATCGTCTTTTAAACCAGGACCAGGGAGCAGTCTACCCGGGCTCTTCATTTCGGCTCAAACGGCTCGAACAGAACAGACGGAGAAATCAAGCGCCTTTCGAGCGCGGCGTCCAAAGAACCTCGGATTCTCCCATTCTCAAAAACCCGCAAAGACCGTTCAGGGGATTTTTTTTTTCAAGGACGCCACGGGCGAGACTCTAACAAGATAATACGCCGAAACAGGAGGGGGGGGGGGGGTGGGGGTGCGGTGGAGCGTAACCGCGGCGACTGAAATAAAAGCCAGCCGCGCAATTATGCAGCCGCCGGACCTTCTGCACCCGGACAAGCCCGCCTAAATGAACCAATCAAACTCACCGCAGCCGGGCGCTCGGCTTTCCAATACCCCCGGCCGCTCTGATATGACAACAAATCCGATATGATTAGTCAGGCCTGGCCGTGCTATCGACCTCCAGCACGCACCTCACGCCCGGAGGACACGCTCCGATTGGCTGGCGTGGAACTGCCGCTGCACCAATCCTGAGTACGGGCAGCAGTAACTGCTCAGCGGTCACATGACTTGGCGGAACGGCATTGTGGGTAATTGTATTGTAGGATATCGGGGTTTGTAGTTCAGGTGGGTTTGTAGTTCTCTTTTTTTGTTTTTGGAATAGGTTGTACCTTGGATCAATAGAAATGTTTTTCTTTTAAATGTAATGTAAAAACAAATGTGCTGATTATATTGACTAAATTATGCTAATTGTTTAATATAAGAAACAATTTCAGTTATATCACTCATATTTTATTGCGTCAATTTCACCTGGAGGCCTTTTATTAAATTGTTTTATTATTGAGACGATTTTATAATGAAAGCCATAACTTTCCTGGTTCCAAAACCTTAGCATAAATCCCATCTCTTTCTCTACATTGCAAAAGAAAGTAATGATAAATCTGAAATGCACTCAAGCATACAAATTCATTTTTATTGTTTTACCTGCAAAGACTGCAGCTTCCTAAAAAACTTTCCTGCAGCTCCAGGAATTTCTCTGCTAGACACACATGAATCCAGCTGTTTAAATTAACTGTATGTAAAAACAGTAGTATAACCAATTTGAATACCCCCTGAATAAAATGTCTATAAAATGCATTTTCACATATTTTTCTGCTCTTGATTACTACTGCCACACAAAATCATAATTAACAGACAACAGAGATGAAACAGCATATACATCAACTGTCATTCAAGTGTAATAAAGCGATAATAGACTATTTATAACTACCGTTGCCATGCGGTTATAACACAATAATAGGTTTCTTGGACGAGAATAAATGTGAGGGTCTGAGGAGGATCAGAAGTTTTTTGGTTATTCCAAAATGGCTGCCATCAAACGGAACCCCTCAGGTCTCAAGCTGACAGTAGATCTCCACATAATTCGTGGGGAATGCCAAATTTAACAGAGCACCTCTGTGGCTGACTAACATGGATAAATACAGTTGGCATTCTCACATTACATTACATTACAGGCATTTAGCAGACGCTCTTATCCAGAGCGACTTACACAGCTTTTTACATAGCATTTTTTTTACATTGTATCCATTTATACAGCTGGATATATACTGAAGCAATTTCGGTTAAGTACCTTGCTCAAGGGTACAACGGAAGTGTCCTTACCTGGGAATCAAACCTGCGACCTTTCGGTTACAAGCCCAGTTCCTTACCCACTGTGCTACACAACATTAAAATGGAGGGCTTAGGGAAGGCTCACTCGTTACAATGAGAATGTGGGAAACTTAGGGGCGACCGTACGTCCTGTTTTAACCATGACAGCCCCACATTTCAACCCCTTTTTTCACGCTTCCCGGCTTATTCTGAGACAATCTCGATTCGTCCTCCATTTCAGTCCTACCGCATTTCAACGGGCTGTAATTGGAGTGGAGAGTAACAGCCGAGATTGTAGACTCTCACTGCATTACATACACGGTCCTCTAGGGAACCTGGTCCCCCGTGGAAGCACTGGAAATAGCACCTAATACTTAAAGACGTTTTTTTTAATACCACCACCTCCTCCCATTTAAATACTGCTCCATCAAAAGTGCGATCCCCTTTTCTCACAGTTAATCACCATACATCGAAAACTGTTCCGTCAATAATTTTTCAAATTCCAAGGCTACTACTATTCTTCATTACAGAAAAAAAAACCCCGTCCTTGCTGTGTTGGCAGAGTGATCCCTTCACATAGCCTAACCCTGACATTTTTTTTTGACAGATCGCTCAACTCTATGCTATACACGAAGGCTGCAGACTGTAAGGTCTAACTCAGCCGCTGTGTTCTAATACAAACAGTATAAAGTTCAAAACGGCAACAAAAAAAATAAATAAATAAAAAATACAGAACGTACTGAACAGAGTGTACGAGTGTGAAATTGAGAGCTGTGCATGGCAACGTGAAATGGAGCTTTAGCAAGGTGCTTGTTGTCAAGCCTGACTCTGACTCAGGGCTGCTGCGGTCCCTCCAACACGAAATTAGAGGACTTTTCAAGGACCCTGAAGGACACTTTGCTGTAGATTAATTACAGTTTGATGAGCCTTTGTGAAAACACAGGCCTCTTTTTCCCCCCTGAACAACAAGGCCCTCATCCTAACCCAAGATCTTAGTAACGGAAAGACTTTTAATTAAAATTGTATTTTTACACGCACACACACACATACACACACACATTTCTTCATCATGTACTGTACAAATTAGTACAGTATATGTGTGTGAGTTTCCTGCATTCATTTAATAATCCCTCAATTCCTGCTGTTCTGCCTGCATGATATACAAAAGACCTGAGAACAGTCTTTGGAACACGTGCGCGTGTGTGTGTGTGTATGTGTGTGTGTGTGTGTGTGTGTGTGTGTATGTGTGTGTGTGAGTGTGTGTGTGTTCGAGGTTCACCTGCGTGTTGCATGCTTGGCTAATGAAAGTCATATGCTGCCCTTTCTATGACGGAGTGACTGATCAAACAGTCTCTCTCCTCTTTGACTGATTTTCCCTTTTAATTATCCCCGCCTCCCGTTATTCAGCTGACGGCCGTTAGCCACCGTTAGCCGCCGTTAGCCATCGTTAGCCATCGTTAGCCACAGTTAGCCACCGTTAGCCATCGTTAGCCACCGTTAGCACGTCGGGCTCGTTTCTCTCCGGGATGCTGGAGGACGGATGGATGGCCTCGGGAACACGGAACGGGCTCACACGCATCGCGCCTGACAGCCGGCCGAACGAGAACAAACGAAGCGCGCTCCCGAAAAGTCTGACTGGCCCCCCCTTCGCGGGTTTCGCGCGGAACGTTTGCGCTAGCATCTACGCTGACTCAACAGGATGCTGTCATAGCTGTGAAATATGAAACAACTGACTGGGGGGGGGGGGGGAGGTTTCAATCAACAATTATTCTTACACCCTTTTAAGGTGTGGGATCAGAGATATATGCGATTGGAATGTTCTCACACAGTCGCACGTCAGTCTGGTGGCCTGACTGGCCAGTTAAGTTTGCCAATGCCTGAGAGTACTTCATGAGTAGCTTGGGCAGACTTCAGGAGCCTGTTTGACCAGAGGGGGGGGGCCCTGGTGTGTGATGTGACCCCCCTCCCCCCCAGTTGAAATGCCACCCCACACACGCGATGCCATGGGCAATCTGGCACCACCCTGCATTGCAGGGCTCTTAGCCATTGCTGGCTCGGGGTTTGCTATTGGAAGCGTATCAGTGTGTGTGGGAGGTGTCAGTCCATGCTGGAAGGCCTATGCCGTTAGCCGTCCCACCTTTGGAAAAACCCTTGCGTGTCTGAGTCTGCAGTTGTAGACATTGTATGGTTACACAAACCAAATAAACCACACGCACACACGTACATACACGCATGAACACACATACACACACTCTCAAACACACACACACACACAAACTCACACATACATACATGCATGAACACACACGCACGCATACACACACTTTTGAACTCACACATACATACACGCATGAACACACACTCACACACTTTGGAACTCACACGTACACACACACACACACACACACACACACACACGCACTTTAACGTCAGCATAAGAAAAAGTCTGGTGCTGATTAACTGTCACATAAACCAGGGTGACCCACTTCAGCACACAGATCTCCAATCACAAAGCAGTCACCGTTCACCCCCTCTCCTATAAAAGAAAGATTAAGGCCCAGCAGAATCCAGTTGTGTCCTACAGTTACAGCGTAACTGCAGTAGAATCACATAATATGGATTTCATGTTTATATGTTTTTTTTAGTTTTTTTTTTACTGTGAGTCGTTTTGATGAAATTACCCCCATCTTCACTGACTGCTGTTGACTGGATTTACAGTAAGCAAACACAGCTGGTAATTTTCAGCGTAAAAAAAAGTGCAGTTCCATTAATGAAACAAGTGAGGTAATTACACGCCAGTCCACAAGGACGGCACAAGCAGCGAGGAGAGAGATGTATTAATTATATTGTAAATAATAGCTTGGCTTATCTGCAGGCCTTTACAGTCAAACAACACACGTCAACCGATCGTGCGGTACATTTTCACCCACAAGAGGAAGACGCAAGGAGGAATGTCAAAGCGAGCGGAATGCAAGCTAGCTAGCTAGCTATGCTACGCTCGCGGCAGGAAGTCGCGCGGACGCTACGTTACGCTAAACCGCACGCCGCGCTCTCCCAGAAACTGTAAGCACCCGCCACAGTTGGATACCGCCACTTCTCAAACTGCTGTGAAAAGCGCAGAGCTGCTCCCCCCTTCTCACCGTACCCAAATATTTACTCGGCGTTTGTCTAATGCCTTCGCCGGTGTTGGCCCAACGTAGGTGCACCAGGGTATTGCACCTGTGAAAGCTGGCTCTCTGCCACGGAATCTCATGCAACTCTGAAGAGCGTGAATCACGCAAACAACCCTTTAGGGGTCCTACGAGTACAGGTGTAAAAAAAAAAAAACCCTGCTCTTAGCACTCCCTCTCTCATTCCTTCTTCCTCACTCTCTCTCTCTCTCATCTCTTCTTCCTCTCTCTCTCCTCCCTTCTCCCTCTTTCTCGCTTTCTGTTTCTTCCCTCGCTCCTTCATCCTCTCATCTCTTCCCCCATCCCACTGTTCACAAGTTCTTTATCCTGACTCTTCTGTGCCTTCGTCCTTTTTGAACAATTCTCCTTCTTCCCTCGCTTTCCCCTCTCTCTCTCTCTCTCTCTCTCTCTTTCTCTTTCTCTTCCTACCTCAGAGTAGGTGCAGAATTCTCCACCCTTTTCTCCTTGGTAGCCTGCTTCTTTCTCTACTCCCTCTGTCCCCTCTTCTCCCTGCTCCCTGCTTCTCTTCAGTCTCCACCCCCCCCCCCCCCCAAATATCCCCCTAACCCTCTGCAGAGGCACCAGTGTAGAGCAAGTCCAGGACTGCCAGGGGTGTTTGGCACAATTAAACTCACCCCCCCCCCCCCACCTCCCCAAATCCCCTCCCCCCCCCCGGTGATAAGACTCTAATGGAGCAGAGCCCTCCCCACGCCCCCCAGGGGCAGGACACACTGACAGAAGGCATTCATTTCATGCCTTTTAATTTATTTATTACTTTTTCTTCTTCCAGCTTTTTTTTTTACCCCCAAACCAGTGAGATCCGCCAACTGTGGCCTCTTACATCGCCCGCCTCGTCGTACCGACATGAAACATGAAACTCGCTCGGTAAAAACACTCCTACACTAGGAACACCTGCAAATTAGATGTTTTAACACCCCTACTGTTATTACATATGGACACTTGAGCTAGTCACCAGCACCTATGCTGAGGTATTTTGTAACAAGTGTATGCCATCTTGTCCTCTGTCAGTTTGCATCCCTTCACCATGAGTAGTTGGTGAAGAACTACATTTCCCAGGAGGCAGCTGACCACCTAATCATCTCTGTTTACCCCACACATCTGATTGGCTACACAACACCTTAAGTTCCCAATGCACTTTGATTCCCCAGGTTATGACTGTGAATGAGAAGGGAGTTGGATGGACGAATGCCCTGGAAGCAAAAACGAAAATCTGAAAGGTGAACGGTGTTTCAAAGCTGAAGATTAGCAGCCCCATACATTATCTAATGCTAAAGGCCACATCGCTAGCCTTAGATCACCACATCAAAGCCATCGCTTTCTGGTGCACACACACACGCATGCACACACACGCATGCACACACGCACACACACAGGGTGCCGATCTCCCCAGAGAGAGAGAGGAATGAGTGTGTGTACGTGTGCTTGCACAAACACAGCACCCCAAGAGAGAGAGAGAGAGAGAGAGAGAGAGAAAGACAGAGTGAGAGAGAGAGATACTGGGGGGTGCTGATTAATTTCCAGCTGAGCTGCACGCGTCAGAGAACTACATCAGCAAAATAAAAACTACAGTACAGGGGCAGTGGGGAGAAATAAACCAGCCCCAAAATAACCAACACTACCCTCCTGTGTGTGTGTGTGTTCACGCACACGCACACACATACACACATACAGTACATATAAACATGAACACAGGCGCACACACACATACACACACTCACACTCTCTCTCACACATACACACAATCACACACTCTCACACACACACACACACATATACAGTACATATAAACATGAACTCACGCACACACACACTCACACACACACACACTCACAGACTCTCACACTCACACACACACACACACACACACACACACTCTCACACATACACACACTCACGCACTCTCACACTCACACACACACACACACACACACTCTCACACATACACACACTCACGCACTCTCACACACTCTCACACACACTCACACACACACACTCTATGGTGCAGCTGCATGCCGTCCGCAGTCAGCGCGTCCCGCCCCCCCGCTGGCCCTGGCCCTGGCCCGTATCCCACAATCCCACCTGCCTGTCCGTCGCGGTAATAGCCGCGCGCCGCTAACGCGCGCAGCCTCGGGGAGACACGGCGCATCGCAGCGCGTTAAGTCTCAGCGGTGCATTGTGGGTCGGCCGCAGCAGCCGGGCCGTGTTCTGGCCACGCCAGTCACCCGAAACCCGCTCTGACAGGCCACGCCCGTCTCTGGACCAATCGCCTGTCAGACGCCACATCGTGCACCTGTGTGCACCCAACCACCCCTGAGATCAGAGCCAGAACCTCCACACCTGGCCTGGCAACGGCAACGGCAACGGCAACGGCAACGGCAACGGAAATGGAAAATACCAGCCCATATTTTTATGTGCATAAAATAAATTCATGTATAACAAATATGTAGCGTGTATAGACACATCCATCCATTCATCCATCAATACATACATACATAAATAAATAAATAAAAACACAGATACATCCATCCATTCATCCATCAATACATACATACATAAATAAATAAATAAAAACACAGATACATCCATCCATTCATCCATCAATACATACATACATTCATAAAAACACAGATACATACAGGCATTCATTCATACATACACACATAACGTACATACATACATATGTATGTACTGCTGTTACGCGTTTCTGTAAAAATGCTCAGTTTGTCTGCTGACAGCCTGAAGGTCAAGTTTTATTGTCGTGTGTTTAAAAGTGCTGACGGTGAGCTGACGAGAACGCACTTCTCTCTCGAAAAACACGCGACGTCACCCCAGCCCCCCAGCCCCCCATCCCCCCAGCCCCCCCCATGCGTGGAATTCAGCTCCAGAGACGGCAGGCGCTGAACGCGGACAGGAAGGCTCTGGGTGCTCGAGCGTTCTGATCACATATATTTGTGATCTCGTCCCTTAATAGCAGCTGTGGCGTGGATCGGGGCATGGCTCCACAGTGCCCCTCCCAGCCTTATAGGCATCAGCTGAAACCTGCCACCAGGCCGCCTCGTCAGGACCTAGGACAGCGTCCAACTAGGAAGCCCAGCCACAGGACCCTGGAGAGCGGCAGAGTGAACATTCCTCAACTCCCTCATTGGCAGGCAGCACACCTGCAATCAATGAGGCCACACAGCTGCCGCCACTCCAGGGAGATGGCTGGGGGCTCAAAAGGAGGCCGTTTGTCTCCCTTGAGGAGAGGGGTTTTGGGCGGCCGGAGAACGGTGAAAACTGTAAAATAACTTCCTATTGTTCCTATTTTTGCAGAATCCGGCGGAGACACAGGCCAACATCCCTCTTCCTGCGTTGAAGAGGGATCCCCCCAGCGGTCTCCCGGACACCGTTATTTATAATTTTGTTCGCTTTACTTTAAGTTAATTTCCGACAGGAGATTTTGTTCTTGAGTTTGGTTTGGAGTTGTATATATACTTTTGGTTAATAAAAGGCCCTGTTGGGCTATTTTTCCCCAAACCTCCGGTCTGTGCATTTCTGTGCCGCCCCGCCTGCACCGTCACGCCCCGTGCGGTGCCACAGTGGTGGAGAATGCGGGCATAGGCACGGAGTAATAGCAGACTGCAGCTAACTACCTCGAGCTCAAGCATTACCCTCGTTCTCGCGGTAGAATTAAAAAAAAAAAAAAAAAAAAAAAAAAGGAAAAAAAAAAAAGAGAATTATTTTTTTTTTTTTTGTTGTTTGTTCCCCCTCCCCCTTAGTCTTGTGTTCCCCAATTTAGCTGCAATATGGAGGACCTCTTGCGGGCGCTCGTGGAGGCTAACCTGGGACAACAGCAAGCTGCCCAGGTCATGGCTCAACAGGTCAGCCGGCTCACCGAGGTGGTCCAGGCTCGCGACGCGTCGGCCGTGCCACTCCCAGTTGGCAGAACAAAGGCTAAAGACGTTCTGACAAAGATGACCGAGGCCGATGACGTGGAGGCCTACCTCCACACCTTCGAGCGGGTGGCCGAGCGCGAGTTATGGGACCCCCGGGAGATGGCCGACACCCTCGCTCCCTTCCTCACCGGCAAGGCCCAACAAGCGTACCAAGACCTGGGGGCAGCAGAAGCCCAAGACTACCACAGGCTAAAAAGGGAGATACTAGCCAGAGCCGGTGTATCCCCCACATCCGCCGGACAACAGGTCGCCACCTGGGCCTACCAACCGGGGGTCAACGCGCGCAGCCAGATGGCGTCACTTCGGAGGCTAGTTACCCGTTGGCTCCAACCCGAACGCCTGTCTGTGGGGCAGATCCTCGACCGGGTCGCCATGGATCGGTTCCTCCGGGCGTTGCCATATGAGGCGAAGAAGCTGGCTGGGCAGCATGCTCCACAGAGCCCGGAAGAGCTGGTGGAACTGGTGGAGCGAGTCGAAGCCACGCAGGAGATGCTGAAGGCAGGATCGACCGAGCGCCCCCTCTTCCGTCCCCGGACTGGAGGTGACCGGAAGCCGACCCCACCAGACTCGGCCCAGGCCCGGGGTCCAGGCGACCACGGCGGATATGCGTGGACGTCCCACTTCCCGTTTCCGTCTGGAAGGGGAGGGAAAATGCCCACCCTGCTGCCCACCTCTGGAAAATCGCCCTCTGATGTGTCCATGCCCACCGACCCGGCCCCCACTCCAGCTCGCTTGCCCCATGGACGGAGTTGCTTGGCTGCGGAGCAATTAGAAGCCCACCAGGTGACCCCGCCCCTCCGCTGGCCGGTGACCATTGGTGGACAACCCTGGGAGGCCCTTCTCGACTCCGGGAGCGCAGTCACCCTGATCCAACCCCGGGTGCTCTCCAGCAGTCACGCCACGTCCTCTGGAAAGCTGTCTCTCACCTGCGTCCATGGAGACGTACACCAGGTTCCGGCAGTTGGCTTGGACGTGCAGAGCGACAGAGGCTGCTGGGCAGTCACGGCCGGTCTGGTGCCAGAACTCCCCGTCCCTCTACTACTCGGCCGTAATTACCCTGGCTTCGACGCCCTGTACCAGGCCGCCAGAACCGTCCAGAGGGGGGGCAGAAGAGCCCGACGGAAGGGAACCGGATCAGGGTCCCGACGAGCCAAACCCCGAGTCCGTCCATCAGGCCAACCCTATGCCGCCTGGCTCGGGGAACGAGTTGGAGTAGGCGAGGCCGCAGAAGAAGCAGATGGGGAAGGTGAGCCCTTACTTCCTGTAACTTTGTCCAATCTCCCTCCCCAGGCACAACGTAAAGGACAGTTCGGCACCGCGCAGGTCCAGGACGACCGGTTGCGCCACTGCTGGAGCCAGG
Source organism: Anguilla anguilla (assembly GCF_013347855.1). Lineage (NCBI taxonomy): Eukaryota > Metazoa > Chordata > Actinopteri > Anguilliformes > Anguillidae > Anguilla > Anguilla anguilla. The sequence continues at coordinate 3,742,954 of NC_049201.1, forward strand.
TTCGGGTCCTTGAAGGGGTAAAGAGGGGAGAAGGACCCCTGGAAGCAAACTACTTTTCAGTGCAACAGGGACTGTTGCACTACCACACCACGAGAAGGGGAGAAGTCCGGGAGCTGTTGGTCCTACCCCACCAGTACGTGGCCACCGTCCTACAGCTGGCCCACACACACATCCTGGGAGCTCACCTGGGCATGCAGAAGACCCTAGAGCGTGTGGCAGACTGCTTCCACTGGCCAGGAATGCGCAGAGCGGTGGAGGATTACTGCCGCAGCTGCGAGGTGTGCCAACGCACCTCCCCGGTAAGGCCACCACCCGCTCCTCTAATCCCTCTCCCCATCATAGAGACCCCCTTCGAAAGGATCGGCCTGGACCTGGTCGGACCCCTGCCAAAGTCAGCCCGGGGACACAACTACATCCTGGTCATCCTGGACTATGCCACGCGCTATCCAGAAGCCGTGCCGCTCCGTGTCGCCACCTCCAAGGCCATTGCTCGCGAGCTGGTGCACCTCGTCAGCCGGGTCGGCATACCAAAGGAAATCCTTACGGACCAGGGCACTCCGTTTATGTCCAAGGTAATGGCAGACACATGTCACCTGCTGCGAGTACAACATCTCCGTACGTCGGTGTATCACCCGCAAACGGATGGGCTGGTCGAGCGGTTCAACCAGACGTTGAAGCGGATGCTCCGGAAGATAGTCGCTGCTGACGGCAAGGACTGGGACCAGGTCCTGCCGTATGTGCTCTTTGCCATTCGGGAGGTGCCCCAGGCTTCCACTGGCTTCTCCCCTTTTGAGCTGCTGTATGGGCGGCGGCCGAGGGGACTCCTGGACCTCGCTAAAGAAGCCTGGGAGGAACAGCCATCACCGCACCGGAGCCTGGTCGAGCACGTGGAGGAGATGCGCACCCGAATATCAAGTGTCATGCCAGTGGTAAGAGAGCACATGGTGGAAGCTCAACGCGCCCAGCAGCGGACATATAACCGGCCCGCTCAACCCCGAGAGTTCCGGCCAGGCGACCGTGTCCTTCTGCTGGTACCCACTCCTGAAAACAAGTTTCTCGCCACATGGCAGGGACCCTATACTATCAAGGAGCGACTGGGACCAGTGAACTACCGCGTTGACCAGCCCGGACGCCGGAAACCGCAGCAGGTGTACCATGTGAATCTGCTCAAGAGGTGGGTAGAGGGTCCTGCAGCAGCAACGGCGGCGATGTTCACCACAGAAGAAACAACCCCTGCGCCCCGGGAGACTGTGCGATATGGTGCTGACCTGAGCCCCCGCCAGGTCCAAGAGGTGAGAGAACTAGTTGACCAAAATCGTGATGTGTTCTCCCCTCTCCCAGGTCGTACCACCTTAATGGAGCACCATATTCGTACACCGGAGCGCACTGTGGTGAACATACGCCCATATCGGATCCCGGAGGCACGGAAAGCGGCCGTCGTGGAGGAGATTGAGAGGATGAGAGCAATGGGAGTCATTGAGGAGGCCTGCAGCCCTTGGTCGAGCCCCATAGTCCTCGTGCCCAAACCCGATGGCTCCCTGCGCTTCTGTAACGATTTCAGACGCCTCAATGCTGTGTCCGACTTCGACGCATACCCCATGGCCCGGGCGGATGAACTACTCGAGCGACTGGGTGAGTCCCGCTTTATTACAACACTGGACCTAACCAAAGGTTATTGGCAGGTCCCCCTCACCCAGTCAGCCAAGGAGAAGACTGCCTTCACCAGCCCGGTGGGCCAGTTCCAGTATCGGGTCCTGCCGTTCGGGCTCCATGGGGCCCCCGCAACGTTCCAGCGCTTGATGGACATCGTACTCCGGCCACACCAGCGCTATGCAGCAGCCTACCTGGACGATGTGGTAATCCACTCCGGCACCTGGGCCGACCACCTGAGTCACGTCCAGGCTGTTTTGGGGGCGCTGCGACAAGCTGGCCTCACCGCCAATCCCGCCAAGTGCTGCATAGCGCAAAACGAGGCACAGTATCTGGGCTACACCATCGGTCGGGGCCTGCTCAAGCCCCAAGAGAAGAAGGTGCAGGCCGTGAAGAACTGGCCCCGGCCTACCACCAAGACCCAGGTACGTGCCTTCCTGGGGCTGGCCGGGTACTACCGGCGTTTTATCCCTCATTTCTCCTCCACAGCCGCACCCTTATCCGACCTCACCCGAAAAGGGTCTCCGGAGAAACTGCTGTGGGGCCCTGAGCAGGAGAGGGCATTCCAGGACCTGAAGGCCGCCCTGTGCTCGGACCCGGTCCTCCATACCCCGGACTTCGACCGGCCCTTCCTGGTCCAAACAGACGCGTCGGAGACGGGGGTGGGCGCGGTTCTGTCCCAGGTACACGGCGATGAGGAGCACCCCGTGTTATTTCTGAGCCGTAAGCTCCGCCCGAGTGAATCGCGGTATGCGGCTGTTGAGCGCGAGGCCCTTGCCATTAAATGGGCCCTCTCAGCACTCCAGTACTACCTGCTCGGGCGGAAGTTTACTCTGGTTACAGATCACGCGCCCCTCCAGTGGATGGCCCGGGAGAAGAACGCCAATGCCAGGGTGACCCGCTGGTTCCTGGCACTCCAGCCCTTCAACTTTGAAGTGGTCCACCGTCCAGGAAGGCTCCATGGGAACGCTGACGCCCTGTCCCGCCTGCACGCGCTCTGGGCGGCCGCAGCCAGCACTGGTGGCGGTTCGCTTAGGGGGGAGGAATGTGGCGTGGATCGGGGCATGGCTCCACAGTGCCCCTCCCAGCCTTATAGGCATCAGCCGAAACCTGCCACCAGGCCGCCTCGTCAGGACCTAGGACAGCGTCCAACTAGGAAGCCCAGCCACAGGACCCTGGAGAGCGGCAGAGTGAACATTCCTCAACTCCCTCATTGGCAGGCAGCACACCTGCAATCAATGAGGCCACACAGCTGCCGCCACTCCAGGGAGATGGCTGGGGGCTCAAAAGGAGGCCGTTTGTCTCCCTTGAGGAGAGGGGTTTTGGGCGGCCGGAGAACGGTGAAAACTGTAAAATAACTTCCTATTGTTCCTATTTTTGCAGAATCCGGCGGAGACACAGGCCAACATCCCTCTTCCTGCGTTGAAGAGGGATCCCCCCAGCGGTCTCCCGGACACCGTTATTTATAATTTTGTTCGCTTTACTTTAAGTTAATTTCCGACAGGAGATTTTGTTCTTGAGTTTGGTTTGGAGTTGTATATATACTTTTGGTTAATAAAAGGCCCTGTTGGGCTATTTTTCCCCAAACCTCCGGTCTGTGCATTTCTGTGCCGCCCCGCCTGCACCGTCACGCCCCGTGCGGTGCCACACAGCACAGAGGCGGACATTATGCCGCCCCCCCGCCCCCCCGCCCCCCCCCCCGGTCTAGACTGCAGGCGTAATGAGGAGCCTGGACGGACCGAACGGCCTGTTCTCCTCACGAAAACATTTTGCCGCTCTTAAATCTTTATGTAACTGGCCGCGTAAACGAATGTTAACGGGCAGGCAGAGAGGCTGCTGGGATTTTTTTCTTCCTCGCAGAACCGTGCCAGAACTATTAAAAAAAGGAACATTTGGACAGTTTGGGTTTAAATATAAATAAATAAATTAATGAATAAAATGGCGTCATTCCCAGGTGTGCTCATTGACCCAGGCAGTCGGTCACCTGTCGTCCAGGTGAGCGGGACACCTGCGCTGCCAATTTTGGCGAGCACTGCCAGGTTCCTAATTAGTGCTGAAGCAGGAAAATGATCTTTAGAACTGTAGAAGTCCTTCCAGTCAGATGTATACATAAATGCATGCATAGATAGATGTCTCATACATAATTTACATATGAACAATGTAAACCCACCCACATGTGTTACAAAATGTCAAAAAAGATGGTTAAAAAATCCTGTTAAATAGACCAACTGCAATGCAGAGAAATGCATCCCCACTTTAAGCACCTGTAGCTTGGCAATGGCATGAATATGTTCACGTAGCTACGACACGTCAAGCAACTCCTTCACCACGTGTTTCAGTGTGCACGTGACGCCAGTCCAATGAGTGACAGTTCCTCAGATGCAATGGTTGTCACTTTGCTCGTGTTTCCATGGAGACAGCTGACATTCTCGGCACAGCACCTGCCTGTCACCGTGCTCACAGAGCCAATGGGGAGAAGGGGCGTGGCTTGGGAAGACCACTCCCACTCCGACCAATTCGGGGAGGTGTAGTATAGGGTTAATTTTTTTAAAAAAAGGCTAACCCTCTAAAAAATGGACACTGCCCCTAAAAAGGAGAGCAAAGCATGCTGGGATACTGTCCGGCAGATACATTCACTGCAGCGGATCATGACGACAGAGTAAATGTAAAATGGGGGGGATCGTTTTAATGTGGCACTGGCCCACGTCTTATATTTTCACATTCTGATTCGGCATTAGCTAGTAAATAAAGCCCAGTTTATCATCCAGAGCATCAATCTGCCTCGACCGAATTTCTAGAACCTTCCCAACAGGCCAGCTCCGTTTCCATAGCCAGTGGCAGTCGCCATTTCCATACCGAACTCCACCGTGAGGTTCTGATAAACTCTCCCTAACTGGCTGTTGTAGTGGTTGATGGCGCTATCGAGATTCGTATATATACACTGCTTTGTCTGACAATCCCTAACCGGCCATTCCGAATGGCAAACTCTACTGTGAGGTTTTTTAAAAAAACAGTCCTTGTTTGATGGTCCCTAACAGTCTGTCTCCAAGGCAGTTGTTCTAAGATTAGGATAAATGGTCCTTGCTTGATGGTCTCTAACAGGCTCGGTTGGTGGGGTGGCTGGGCGGTTGGATTGGGGGGGGGGGTTTGGGGGGGTAGAGGGAGGTACGACAGAGAAAGCGAGGTGGGGGGGGGCACACACCATTGCCAGCGTTAATGCCATTTCACACCCTGGGACAACTTTTTGGCAAGCTGGAGGTGCAGTGTGATTTAATTGACTCCCAAGGGATGGAGCAGAGCAGAGAAGAGGGCAAGCGGGAGAGAGGGCGGATGGGAGAGAGGGAGAGCAGGGGAGAGATAGAGGGGGAGAGAGGGAGGATGAGAGAGAGGGTAAGAGAGATAGGGAGAGAGGGGGGGAGAGAGAGAGAGGGAGGGTGAAATGGGGGGGCGTGGAAGGAAAGTTCTGGAAAGGGCAGAAGTGCGATAAGACAAAGGGCACAGAAAATTACCACAAAAAAAAACCCTGCGAGGTAGAAGCAGCGGGGGATGATGGGAAAAAAAACACCCGCACTTTGTAGAGGAGAGCGAATCCACTGCCTGCTGCCAACACTGTGGACAATCCCATTACTGTAGATAGGCCATCTATTGTACAGGGGGATGGTGGGGGGGGGGGGGACGGGGGACGGGCATGATGGCTGCTGGGGGGGGGGGGGGGGGGGGGATGAGGGTACAGACAGTGCCTGCTGAATTTGGGGAAAGGTGAAGTTCAGCCTGTTAATGCCTCTCTGT
>NC_049201.1:3753592-3758592 GCF_013347855.1 Anguilla anguilla
CTTCCTTCTTTTTTTTTTCTTGTTTTGAATTCTCAGTCAGTGTTCTAGAACTCCGTTGCTTCTGGTTACCGACAGTGATTGTTACATCAGCAATAGAATGTTGGGTTAAGATGGACCAGGGATAAACTGGACCAGGGTTAAGCTGGGCCAGGGTTAACCTGGATCGGGGTTAAACTGGACCAAAGTTGAGCTGGACCAGGACAGCGCATGCACAGCTCCTGGGTATTCTTTTCTCCCAAACCATTATTCTGGCTCTGGTTTTGCAAGCTGCCGTACGCAGTAACGCTGCTTCACTCCGACGCCAGGCCGCAGTGAAAGCTTTCCTCTCAGCATATGTGCAGCCGGCAGCCGCAGCCCGTGACTTCACCAGAAATGTCAGAGCAAACAAACGCGTGGGCTAAAGAAAATGAAATAATCAAAGGCAGAAGTTGGCATCTCGTCTTGGATCTGCCCTCTCGCCAAGACAACGTTTCGTTTCAAACATCCGGCTTGCGCAACAATCGACCAATAGCAGCCCAGGTATCACTTCCTGGCTTGTCTAATGAAAGCAGTCATGAGAATAACGGCCGTTGTGGGTTTGGGGGGAGGCGGGGCCGGGGGGGCGGGGGGGGGGGGGGGCGAGGGGCGGGGGGGGAGGTATCACGGGGTTAACTAAAACCGTTAATCAAAGACACAAAGACAAAAGACGAGACTGACTCTACACCCCCCAGAGTAATCAACACGTCCCAGAATGCACTGCTAAACAGGTGCCTGGGCTGATCTCCCCCGCGACGCCAGGTTACAGAAGGCATGCGCTCGTGCCAGCGGGGGGAGAAAGGCTTTTGTCCTCTCTGATGCTATCCATTTTTCTTTCATTCCCCCCTATTCTTTCGCTCGGCGGCGAAAAGATAAACAAGAGGAAAAAATGAGAGAGTGCGTGTGAGCAAGCGAGAGAGAGTGAGAGAGAGAGAGAGAGAGAGAGACGGGGGAGGGGAGAGAGAGAAAGAAAAAGCTCATCTCTTTAACAAAGTTAAAGAGGGTTCAATTGCACATTGCTTGCACATTACAATAACACACATGCACACACACAGACACACACACAGACACACACACACGCTCTCACACACACACGCACATGCACACACACGCACACACACAGGCACACACACAGACACACATAGACACACACAGACACACACATACACACACGCATGCTTACACACAGACACACACACACGCGCATGCACACACACGCACACAGTGTGATATTCTTGCTTCGTCTCGGTAACCGTATCCAGGGGAAACTGCCACACTTGGGCCCATCTCACAAACTCACTCAAATGAAATCGGCTCTTTTGGGGGCCTTAATGAGCTCCTAGCGCTATTACTGGCATTTGATTAGTCGCCTAATTGCGGTAATAACTAACAAATATACCGTCCCTCGGGCAGGAGCGCCTTGGAGCGGTTTTAAGGTCCCCTGTTAATTAAGGGCTATTTCCACCAAACGCTGACCTCAGTCAAATCGCCTCTCAGACGCTGGACGGGGTGAAAAGAGAGAGGCGGAGATTACCCACTCCTTTTGTTCTGGTTACTAAATCCACCCGTTTCTTTTTTTGTTTGTTTTTTTTTTTGGGGGGGGGGGGGGGGGGTTTGGGGGGAGATTAACAGCCCCCCCTTCTTCACTGTGCAGGTGATTAACTCCATCCAGGTGCATCTTTACGCCCCGCTTCACTCCTCTTTTTTTGTGTGACATAAAAGATGAAAAGGAGGCTTGTGCTCGGCCACACAGCCGCCGCCGCCGCCGCCGCCGCCGCACCTCAGCCACGACACCTCTCCGCCCGTCGCCATGGCGACGACGACCCGCTCGACAGGGGGCGCCATGGAAACGTGCCGACGGCTCAGGAAAAAACGAAGAGACGGAAAGAACGAGGGAGGGAGGGAGGGAGGGAGGGAGAGAGAGAAGCACCCCACCCCATCACTGCGCCCCCCCCCCCCTCATTCCCTAACCTCCCCCGCCTCATCTTCTTCTGCAAGCTGTCAGGCTGGTTCAGAGTGCGTGCAAAGTGCAGTGATGCAAACACAGACACGCACACACACACACACACACACACGCACACACATACACACACACACACACAGACACACACACACCCACATACACACGCACACACACACACACACAGAGGCACACACACACACACACACACAGACACAATTGCACACACAAACCACCCAATTGCCTTCTTACTGTCTAATGCCACAGGAAAATTCTCTCAGCACACACACACACACACACACACACACACACACACACACACACACACACACAGACACCACTTCCATCTGCCACGTTGTGTAGTGTCTTAGGCCTAACCTCCACATTTCACTTCATTGCTCTCTCTCTCTCCCTCTCTCCCTTCCTCCCGCTCTTTCTCTCCCTCCCTCCCTCCCTCACATATGCAATCGCTCCGCTCACAACAGGGCGGCTGGTAGTGTTAGCGGCAGCTAATAATGTAGCCGTTAGTGGCAGCAGCATAGCGGTAATGATATAGAAAAAAGAAAACGCGCTCATTAGCGAGATTTTTTCCCGCAGAAGCAGGGTGGCAGCTCAGCAAGGAGGGGGTGGGGTGTGCAAGCGTGTTGTGTGCATGTGTGTGTCTGTGTGTGTGTGTGTGCGTGTGCATGTCTGTGTGTGTGCTGAGAAGATTTTCCTGTGGAATTAGACAGTAAGAAGGCAATTGGGTGGTCTGTGTGTGCGAGCATGTATGTGTGTGTGTGTATGTGTGTGTCCATGGTAAGCAGTATGAGGTACAGTAATAACGGGGGGGGGGGGTGAGTCCCCCCACCCCTCCAGAGGCTATGATATTTCCCACATCCCAAAGCTATAGTTCAAAATCAACAATGTAATATATTACATATTAATGAGTTTCAGCCACACACTCATCTATAATGCATTTACAATTTATGTGTTTTTTTTTTGGAAAACAGTGCAGTTGAATGCATTTGATAGCAATATATGAATATTTTAAAACAAATACGGGCCACCATATCACAAAATAGTCATTTTTGTTTATGACACAGTCCCTCTTGCACCTACGAGGGCGATGTCGGGAGGTTCATCCTGCTCTGTGCTCCCGTGACCTTCGACCCATGACCCAAGGCGGGGGTTTGGTGACACAGCCGGCGCAGGTCACAGTTACTTTTGGAAAGCGGGCGTGCCACAGGACCGTTTTTCGGTAAACGAGCCTGGGGGAGGGGAGGGGGGGTGGGGCGTGGGGAGGGGGCAGGAGCTGAACAAGCCGGTCTTTCTTTCTGACTGGGGGGGGGACACGATGAGAAAAGAACAGCACAGGTGAAAGGGCAGCCGTCCCCCTGCACTTTGGCTCTCGGAATGCGCAACGCAGGACGCCTCACCCTAACACCTGAAAAGAGCAGCTCCTCCGTCAGCACGACCTTTGACCCCTGCTAGTGCTGGGGTCAGAGAGTTAGACTGAATTTAGTCTCACCATTACCCCCGTTCCTGAAAAAACTTTACTTCCTCTTCTACCAGCCACCTCCCCCCACCTCCGACACACACAGACACGCATGCGCATGCACGCACACACACACACACACACACACGCGCACACACACGTGCGCATACACACACAGGCACACGCACGCACACTCACACACAGGCACACACACATACACACACACACACGCATGCGCACGCACGCACACACACACAGCATGTACATGCTCAAATAGGTCACATACACACACACACACACACATGCAAATCTCAGAAGAAAAAAGATGGAACATCTGCTGTTATGGTGGTTAACAACGAGCAGTTTTCTCTCATTTTAAGAGAGCCGGGGGCAAATTATACCTTTGAGCTTCTCCCAGAATCTTCTGGAATTCGCACTCTTTTTGGGATAATGTTCTTTTTTACCGGTTTTCCCCACAGGCATTCCTGCAGTGGAAGGTACGGGATCCCAAACATGCAAAAGCTGGGCAAAGTAATGTCCTGCTGAAATTCTACCTCACACATACACACTCTCTCACACACACACACACGCACACACACACTCACACACATGCAACCACATGCACACACACACGGACACACGCACACACTCACACACATGCAACCACATGCACACACACACGGACACACGCACACACTCACACACATGCAACCACATGCACACACACACGGACACACGCACACACTCACACACATGCAACCACATGCACACACACACGGACACACGCACACACTCACACACACACATGCACATGCACACAAACACACAGACACACTCTCTCACACACACACACGCACACACACATGCACATGCACACAAACACACAGACACACACACACACATGCACGCATGCACTCACACAGACGCACACACACACGCACATGCATGCGCACACACACACACACACACACACACACACACACTCTCTCTCTTAACGCTCTTAAAAGCATGCCTCTACAGAGTTTGGCCTGGAGCTAGTTCCCCCAAAATCAAAGGAGAAAAACATCCCTGAGCATGAAAGAGTGCCGCGCGTCACTTCTCCTCTCTTCCGTCCCTCGTTTTCCCTTCCTCTTTTTTTCCTCTTTCACCAGCTCCCTCCCTTTAGTCTGTCGCCGTGGCGACAGGAGTGACAGGGTTCTGGCGGTGGATGACACGTACGCAAGCAGCAGCAGTAAAACACGAGGTGAGACCTCTTAGCCGGTACGTACACGGCGGCGGCGGCGGCAACGTTTAAAAAAAAAAAAATTTTTAATTTTTTATTTTTATCCTGTTTCTCATGCCCCGTTTCTCTTTTTCTCCAAATCTGACAGGCCCGGTCGTGACCTCGTCCCTGAGCTGTTCTTCAGCCGGTTCCAGGAGGGACGCAAATCCTGCGCCTGGGCAGAATTATTCCAGCCAGAGTCCTTCTGCTGTAGAAGCGTGTTTGTGTGAGTGTGAGGGTCACATCGCAGATGAAGGCTGAATTAGAATCCAGGTGAATTAGGAATG
>NC_049201.1:3763592-3811092 GCF_013347855.1 Anguilla anguilla
AGAGAGGCCCGCGCTGGCCGTTGGAAGATTTCGCGGCGATCCTGACAGTGCGCCACGCTCTTGGACAGGGAGCAGCTCAAACACACGCCCCCCCCCCCCCACCACTGACCAGGCCTGCTCACCAGAGCGGGCGAGCGAGCGGGCGAGAGAGGGAGCGGGCGGGCGAGCGGGCGAGCGAGAGAGGGAGCGGGCGAGAGAGGGAGCGGGCAAGCGGGCGAGAGAGCTGGGGCCTTAATTAGCACTCCATTCACATGCAGCCAGATGCTCCCGCTCTCATTTCACCACTTAGCACCAGCTCCTCAGCCGCAGCAACTCACACACACACACACACACACACACACACACACACACACACACACACACACACACACACACACACACACACACACACACACACACACACACACACACAGCAACTCACACACACACACACACACACACACACACACACACACACAGCAACTCACACACACACACACACACACACACACACACACACACACACACACACACACACACACACACACACACACACACACATACACACACACACACACAGCAACTCACACACACACACACACACACACACACACACACACACGCCACGCTTTTATTTTTCTCGTGTTCGCCTCGTCTCCATTCAGTCACCGCACAGGAAGCGAACAGTAATTTCAGCCCATGAATTGGAGAAAAAAAAATGCCCATAATATTCCATGAGGAATTTTATTTATCTATTAATTTTTTTTTTTCCCCCAATCATGTGAATTTCAGTTGTTTGGCTGAAAGTGAATTTGACCCCAGCACTGGAGGGCTCTCTCTGTCTGCTAGCAGCAGAAGACAGCAGGCTAATGTACCTGAGGCTAATGCTTCCGGGCCACAGGCACACCTGAATCCAGGTGACATTGTTCAGGCTTGCGTGCCTGGTGGAGGGGTGTAGGGTTACAAATCAACAGAGATAAGCTGCCAAACCCCCCCACCCCACCACACCCCGCCCCACCCAGGCAACCCCGCCCCCCTCTTCCCTTATTTGCATCACCTGGCAAAAGTTATTTTGGGAATCTCGGCATAACTAAGCCATTTAAAAGGCTCTAGGCACTATAGGCCTGCATATGGCAAAGGAAAAAAGCACTATCAGATGTTGCAAACAAACACCACAGAATAATAAATCGTGCTTTTCACATTCTAATTCAAAATAATACCTGCATAACATATGAGTCATAACAAGGAGACTCCAGAGCGTTATCTTTTTTATGACAATGATTTATAGACTTGTCACCATTCAGCGTTTTTTAAAAATGAGTTAAGGCCTGGGATTTCCCACATGTAGACTCTTGGGATGACCAAGCCAACTCTGCAAAAGTCTCTTCAGACTGAACCTGGACTAACTATCACTAATCTGCAGGGCGATCCCAATCTAGGATCGCTCTTAACACTAGAATCCTTCTGATTTTTTTTCAGCAGACGTTTGATGGTGTCTTTAAACCGGACACTGTACACCCTTACCGAACAGGGCAAAGTGAACTCAAAACATCTGATCCGTTTCAGCAGCTGAATCCAATACGACAGGTAGTCAATAAGACGGCAAGCAGTGCATATTGTTACATCTTAGTTTACACGTTACTTTAGGCAGTGCGGCTTTAATACAAAGGTGTGCGTGTGTGTGTGTGTGTGTGTGTGTGTGTGGAGAGAGACTGTTCCTCGAAGCAATAAAAATCTACAGTTTGTCACACGCGAACTTTGCATGCTCGTTGCTGCGCACTTGTTCTGTACCACGGGGTTGCCATGGCAAACTATGAAAGCCTACAGTACAACCGTACATTTTTGTTGAAAGTGGTCCGACCGGGAGGTTGCACTCCCGCGGGTATTAATTCAAGAGGCGCGTTATATCTTAACGGTTCAGAGCTCCGCGATGACAAGGGACACGAGAATCAAGATACGTTTAGGGGGCAATGAGTTTCACAAATTCGTCAGGATCCTCATCGCGGGTATGAGACGGAAACCTCCCCTATAAAGTGCCAACCCAACCGCGGATAACTGAGACAGACTATATTTCACACTCACACACACACACACACACACTCTCAAAGCGTTCCAGGTTGTGGGGTGACCCGCCGTACCACAGAATTACGATGTTTTTTTTATAATCCTCTACAGTTGTAAATCACACAAAACGATATTAAAACACCAGCCATTAAATCCTGAAATAAACGTTGGGATTGACAGCCTTTACTTCAAACTTGTAGTAGCTAATCAACTGTCCGGGAAATGTACACTCATTTTTTTTTAAAATAAAAGCATGAGTAGGCTATTACGTTTAAACGTCGAGTGATGGGCATTGCAGGCTGCTAACTACACGAGCTTGCATTTGTCTGACACCGCTGTGGTGTGCTGCTCTCCCACCACAAAATTAGTCGTCGACTTGAGCACAGAAGAAAATCTGAAAACGATTTTTCTTTTGTTACAGCAGGCTGTTGTCGGGTCGGGCTATTAGGGAAGAACGATAGCGTGCTAGCCTATCTAGCCTTTATGCCTCACGCTGCTTATTATCGCAAGGAGGTTTTAGCCTACGTCACACACAAAAATATAAAAAACACAATTCAGGGATCCTAACTGCAGGTGGAAAATCAGCCCACGGCTAATCGCTCGGTAATGTGCAGGACTATTTGGCCGGCGTGCATTAGAGGCCGGAGGTTAGGCTGCAGCATGTAGTGCGTGTTTAAATTATCTTGCACTAAAAGGTCTCCGCTGTCCAGCACGCCGCGTAATTGAGACATCACAGAGCAATCTGTTTGACAGCTCGGCACATCACTGCGACAGCCGCTGTGCTCAAAGACCAATCTCGGGGACGATGCAAATCATTGTGTTGAACGGCGCGGTGCCCCTACCTCTTTGACTTTATCCCGGCGCTGCAGAGTCGGTGGGTCGCTCGGCTTGCCTTGTTCCGTTCCCAGCGGCGGTTTCAGCAGACATTTTTTAAACTTCTCGTAATCAAAGGCAGGACTGTGCTCGACGCGCCCGGAGGAAGCCGTCTGCTTTTCGGGTGCGGTGGCGGCGTCGCGAGCCCTGCCCGCTTCGTTTATCCCTCGCGCCTGATTCAGTACCTCCGGCACTCTACTTTCGGCGGTTTTCTCCGCAGTTCTCGCCTCGTAGGCGTCGGACGGCTTGCGGCTCAAGCTTTTGAGTTTTGTACTCGTTTCCCCCTTTCCAGGGGTTATACCCCGAAGGTGCTCCGGGTCCCTGATCGTTTTTTTCGTGTGATCCCTCACCCCATTCTCCGAACCCACGGTTACCGGCGGGTTGTCCGTTTTTGACAAGAAAATCCGTTTCAAGCGAACAGAGTCGGGCAAAAAGAACAGGGCCCCAAAGCAGAGAGTTACCAAACCAGATAAGAAGAGTAAGAACACGAATTTCTGAGACAGGCGAAGACCCATTCCAGATGCTGACACGCCGGGCAACTTTCTAAAAAACATTTTCACTTGATCTCAAAATTACCGTACTGACAAATTACAGCAAAGGGTGTGTAGCCTACTTTTAGCTCCCGCTGTTGTGTTCTTATTCCCGGTTTGCTTGTTGCTTGTATGAAAAGTTAATTTGCCTAAACCTTGAAATAGCCTACTCCCTCCTCCCTCAAGACACTTGATGAGAAAAGGAAAAAGGGACGGCACTATGTATTCTGCAATCAACTGAAACTGTAGGCTTAGGCTAAAGTTGACAACCTACAATAGGTAAATGTGACATGGTTAATGATAATACTTGCCATGCAGATGCAACGTATTGCCCCGCCTGAGTGATCTAATGAAATTATGTGTAGTACACAATTGCATTGCCTTTTCAAAACAGTGCATTTAAAACACCAAGACTGTTTTACAACAACAGTAAAAAATGTATATATATATTGACAATGTCAGCTCTACGGTGTTACACTCACGTAGGCTACACTAAACCGGCTGCTCTGTAGGTTAGATAGCCCTACTACTCATTCCACGCTGTGACCAAGCAGCACCCCGAAACGCAGTCTAGCCAATGTGATATTCGAGGTTGCAAGTATTAATAAAAAACAATTTCACGCAGAGTAATCGACATCAGCGACGCGTATATCATTAGTTTTGTTTACAGCGCAGACTGACGCGGGGTACACCGATAACACGCAAAAAAAATGGCACGCGTCTATCGCCGAAACTGCATAAAGTTTATTCCCGCGACTAGCTACTGTTAGGTGCAAATTCTGTCATTTAAAATGATTCCACGGACGGCTAAAACAAACATCGGGCATCCTCTCTCTGCCGCTGCGTTCAATCCGGTTCCTGGTGGCATGTAATGACGGAACAATGCCGCAATTCTATCAGCAAATTCAAATCAAGAACACCATCTGGGTCTGTATCCTAGAGGATATGTTTTCCGGCAAGAGAATTTGTATTAAATGCACGCAGATATCCAAGTAGTCGCAGAACTATCGTCTTCGCTTTCTTCCTCTTTTTTTGCAGGCGATGTTAGCACACACCGCGAACTCCACGATGCGTAGTCAGAAGCGACCGTGCCCCATACGAGAGACCAAGTTGTTAGGGTTCAAAAAAACATCCAGAGAATGCACGGATTCGGTCATCGGCAGGAATGCGATCCTATCAAAATACACGGCGTCTTCTTCTGCCGTCTGCCCTCACCAGCGCGTTCTCGCTCCCTGCTCGCTAGCTCGTCCTCTCTCGCCTATCGCAGGGGGGGAGAGGAAAACACAATATTGGGTTGAAACGAACAATGTTGTTTAAAAAAAAAACCCCCAGAGGAGGCAGGACCGTCGGTTGATGGATTATCACAACAGCTTATCAAAACATAGTTTAGCCATAGATGAACTCGCAGGGAAAAAATGAAAGGAAAACAGAGGTCCGCCTCTTGCGTTGAAATGCTGCCTTCTGGGCGGTCGGTCGGTCTAGTCCAAACGTGTTTGATGATCACCCGGAACGAGGAGCGAGCAGCGTTTTTCAGTTACAGCTAACGCAGAGCCAGATAATCCGAGTAAGTAGGTAACGATACGTCCATCGTGTGGCCTGATTCGGCACATCGTTTTACTGCCAGAGAATTCAACCCTTTCGTGCACGCTTCGTTTTTATTATCAAGAGCTGCAGAGGGAGCGACCCTGCTGCGTTAAAAAAAAATTGAACGTTTGCCCGAGTGTTTTTTTAAAACACACCAGCCAGTATTGTTTTGAAAAATATACGAAGAGGTGGTTAGGTCTTCTTGCGCTGTCATCGCCGTTACAACAAACGCGCGGAGCGTTATAACAGGCAATGTATTCCCGTATCCGACCAACTGAGAGGCTGAATGTGAGCAACATGTCAATATTCGAGTCAGCTTTTTATAAATGTTATTTTAATGAAAATGACGATAAAGAAAAACAAGCCGGCCATTGCGCGAAATCATACGTAGGCTATATATTTTTGTCACTTCACTTATTATTAGAGTAGCCTACAAATACAATATAATGGAGTAGGCTATTCGCTCGTCAGATTGATTTTCACGTGTTTAATTAGGCTATGGCTTGAAATGTTTAGCATATGATCAACGAGTCTCCTCTTTGCCTAAATGGCCTTGTTGAACGAACATGCAATAGAGCCCGGCTCGTTTAAGGGGATAGTTAACTTTATGAGTTCTTAAATATTGTTTCAGATATATGTTTTCGATTATCCATATTTGTATTGACTAGAAACAAGGCCGTTGTAAGGGACCTGATCCATCAGTGCAATAGGATATTTGGTAAACAAGCTGGAGATTGCTGACCAGCTCAAGGTTCTAATTGCAGAGTAGAATTCTGAAGACCATTAGGGAATCACTGAGCCAATCAGAGACAGGAGGAATAACTGGGTTACCTATGACCTTTGACCTGGGGTATGTTGTGAACTGGGGTACCAGTACAACCTCTGGACTGGGAAGTGGGGGAACGCGTACGACTTTCGGATCTTATCAAGTGAATCGCTTGATAATCACGGTATTCTTTTGATTTGTTGAAAAAGATGGATGATAAGACAGATGAGTTGAGAAAGAGAGAAGGGAGGGGGGGTAGGGAGGGAGAGAAAGACGCAATTAAGAATTACCCTGTGCTATACAACACAGGACAGTGCTTGGCTGGAGATGAGTATTGGCAAACACATCTGTCTTTGTTTACGACCGAAAACACAGCAGTTCATTAAAGCGCACAGGAATGGATCCAGTCTGGACCACGAGATCCTGAGAGGTAGAATTCTCCGATTTCCCATGGTCCTCTTCCCTCCGTGGGTGTGGGGTTTTTTTTGTACGTCATTGGGTTCTGAGGAAAGATTGGATTTTTTTTTTTTTAGGACCACAGTCTCCCACCAAAAAATAAATAAATAAATAAGGATGCATGTGATGCTGGTAAAATGGCTGTGGTCGGACTCCATGGAAACGGCTCTTCTCCTGCTCCTCTGCTCTTTCATCCCCGCAGAGAAGCGGAGGTACTAAGGCCTGCGAAACGCGGGGTCCACTTTATTTCAGTTGTGGAACACGAAATTGAGATACGGTTCGCTGAAAATTATATACGTCTCAATCGCTGACCATTAATGGGCATCCCACTCCCCCCCCCCCACCCCCCCACCCCCCACCTCATGCATTTAGTGGAAACAGAATTGAATCCCGACCCTTGTCCACTGAGATAGAGATAGAGATAGAGCGAGAGGGAGAAAAAGAGATAGAGGAGAGAGAGTGAGAGGGGGGAGAGACGGACAGAGAGGAAAAGAGAGACGGAGAAACGGAGACAGACAGAAAGACAGAGATAAAAAGAGAGACAGAGAGAGAGAGAAGGGGACACAGAAAGAGACAGAGGGAAAGGGGGACAGAGAGAGAGAGAGTGACAGAGGGAAAGGGGGACAGAGAGAGAGAGAAGGACAGAGGGAAAGGGGGACAGAGAGAGAGAGTGACAGAGGGAAAGGGGGACAGAGAGAGAGAGAGTGACAGAGGGAAAGGGGGACAGAGAGAGAGAGAAGGACAGAGGGAAAGGGGGACAGAGAGAGTGACAGAGGGAAAGGGGGACAGAGAGAGAGAGAGTGACAGAGGGAAAGGGGGACAGAGAGAGAGAGTGACAGAGGGAAAGGGGGACAGAGCGAGAGAGAGTGACAGAGGGAAAGGGGGACAGAGAGAGAGAGAGTGACAGAGGGAAAGGGGGACAGAGAGAGAGAGAAGGACAGAGGGAAAGGGGGACAGAGAGAGAGAGTGACAGAGGGAAAGGGGGACAGAGCGAGAGAGAGTGACAGAGGGAAAGGGGGACAGAGAGAGAGAGAAGGACAGAGGGAAAGGGGGACAGAGAGAGAGAGAGAAGGACAGAGGGAAAGGGGGACAGAGGGAAAGGGAGACAGAGAGAGAGAGTGACAGAGGGAAAGGGAGACAGAGAGAGAGAGAAGAACACAGTCTCATCAGGGTCCAGCAGAGGGTGAGTCTGAACTTGTCGTGACAGGGGTCGTCGGGGAAACGGGAGGCGGTTTCCGCGGCGAGCGTGACGAACGACGTTGGCGCACGCGGGGGTGCAAATTTGTCCCGCCTGTAATCTGGGCACCGCGCTCTACTCGCGGCCGATTGGTCACGATGGGATTTCAAGCTCGGGTGATTGGCTAATGCAGCAGCCCGCGGTGGGCCGGACCGTTTGAAGGCCACCAGTTCCAGCAGATGAGCTTCTGAAAGCTTCACCCCACCCCCTAACCCCCCCATCCCCCCACCCCCCCACAACTCAGCGCAATTCTTAATTCTCTCCTCTGATGGCTGAGAGGGGAGGTTGCTGAAGGGTGCCCCCCCCTCCCCCTCACTCCCCCCACTTTGCACCACAGAACTATTAAGAGTCAAACAGGAAGTGCCTGTAGAGTGTCAAGAAACAGGAAGCCATGCTCTGTGCAGAGGAATCGTACGGAGATCACTTTGTGTGTGTGTGTGGTGTGTGAGTAAGTGTGAGTGTGTGTGTGGTTTAAGTGAGTGTGTGTGTGTGTACATGGGTGTGGTGCGTGGTGAGTATGTGCATGGTGCGTGTGTGTGTGTGTGTGTGCATGTGTGAGAGTGTGCGTGGTTTGACTGTGTGTGTGAAGTGGGGGGGAGCAACTGTGAGCAGATATGGGTCATTTTCCCTCCCACTCACACACGTGCCGTAGAGTCACACCATCCACTACAGCCTGTGGCAAAGACATGTTTGTACTGCCATGACGTTGATCAGGGGGTACTGTGGGTGTCCTGTTTTCAGGATGGGGTGGGTTGGGGGGGGGGGGTGTTAGTCACTCCCGAAAGCAGCTGGAGACAAAGACCTCGGTAGTGCGGGACGACGGACGATCGGGACGATCCTGTCACTCGAACCTCTGACATCATCCGCAGGGGGAGCGGACGGCGCGAAGGATGCACCGTGCTCCAGCACACTGGCGCCCCCTGGTGGACACGTTCTCACCAGCAAACAGGCCGTCGAAGAGAGAGAGAAGGGACAAGCCAACGTCGATCTGCAGATGAGCGAACGCTGAATCGTTAGGACTCTGCAGAACAATGACCAGCGTTTCACACACAGGCCTTCCTGAATGGGGACAATAGCAAAGAAAAGAGAAGGAAAAAAAACAACCCCAGAATAGTGTCAGTGTCAGTTACGGTTATGTACAGCAGAGCGAACGGTAAGAATGTAGACGTACTGGCCTGGGTTCAACCTACGTTCATCCCTTCGCTCTGAGTAAGTAAACACAAACACAAGGCTTTTTCTTCTTCTTCTTCTTCCTCTCAGCGAGGTACTAGTTTCAGAGACGGCTGAACTCGCCAAACTACGTTTCATGAACAAAATAAACAAAAGTAAGTGCATTTATTGTTAGTCAAAGGTAATGAAAAATGTCGGTTGAATCCCACAGACAGGGTTTATGAACAGCAAACGGTGAGTGAGGGAGGCGGGAGTGGGGGCAGGGCTGTGAGACTGGTGGGAATGGTGGGGGATCAACAGGGATCAGGGATTTGGTCCCTCCTTATCCACCCCCCCCCTCGCCCCCCCCCCCGCCCCCCTCGGGGGAGATACGAGGGGTGACAGGTGGCCCGGGACCGCCGAAGCGGCTCCAGGTGAGAGTGCGTTCGGAGATAAAGAGCCTCTATGGGGCGCCATGGAAACAGGCCCCCCTCAGCAAAAAAGCGAATGAAAGGACAGTGAAATAATCGGAGCCTTCCGGAAGGATTCCAGCGACCGCGGGGCTTGAGTCAATTTCAGCACGGGCGCAGGAGGGCCGTCCAAGGGGTAAACGGAAAAAGAAATTGAAAATGACAAAATACAAAAGAGCCTGTTGGTGTGTGTCAGTATTTCAGGCCAAAAGTAAAGAAACAAACAATAATGCTCTCCGCTCAGTCAATAAATCCACTCTTTTTTTTTTTTTCCAAGGGCTTTTTTTTTTTTTCTTTCTTTCTTTCTTTATTTCTTTCTTTCCTTTTTGATGATCGGTCCAGTTTATTTCCAGTCGTATTGTCGACAGAAAGGCTTGCTCGAGAGAGAGAGAGAGAGTGAGTGAGTGAGAGAGAGAGAGAGAGACAGAGAGAGCGAGTGAGTGAGAGAGAGAGAGAGAGAGACAGAGAGAGTGAGTCAGAGAGAGTGAGTGAGAGAGAGAGAGAGTGAGTGAGAGAGAGAGAGAGAGACAGAGAGAGAGAGAGCCAGGCCAGCCGTGGAGGCCGAAGCTCTGATCGCTCGCATTCCTCCTGATTGAACTCCCCGGTGCGAGAGACTGTCAGAGCGGAGATAGCAGAGCGGAGCAGGAACGAGCAGAAACATCTGACAAAACAAGCCTCCCCGCTCCCGCTTTCATTTTCCTTCTCTGAGTTAAGAAAAGAAGAAAAAGGCACGGGGTAAATCCAGTCCTCAGGACTGGTCATATTTCAAGCTGGAGTCCTGCCTTCACCCCATTATCGCCTCTGCGCGTCCTGCGGGGCTCGGAGCGAGTTCAAAGTTCAGCTCCGAAAAACCGCTAGACGTTTTTGTGCTGAAGCCCAGGTGTCTCCTGGGGGGGGGGGGGGGAAACGCGTTCACGCGAGGAGAACCTGAGGAACCCTGGGAGGCCTCTGTCTGCACGGAAATATCTCCACGGTTACAGATGATTGACATGCCTGAGAAATGGACTCCAGCCCCCCCCCCTCCCCCCCTTTTATTCTGGAGAAAAAAGTTCCAGCTTCTTTTCTTTCTCTGCAGCTGGGCCAGTATTACTCAGGATATTGACTGCGAGAGAGTGATGGGTATTTCTGTCAGGCTGATGGCCTGGAGTTTGATATGGAGGAAAGCTGCTTGGGGTCTATTTGATATCGCTGCACTGAAGTTCAACATCTGTGGGTGACTTTAATAACTTCAGAAGCACAGAGCCCGAGTGAGGGTGGGGAGGTGGGAGTGAGGGTGGGGCTGGGGGTGGGGAGTGAGAGTAGGAGTGAAGGTGGGGGTGGGGGTTGATTTTGGGCATGAGGGTGGAGCTGGGGGTGAGGGAGGGAGTGGGGGCGTGAGGGTGGGGGTGCGGGAGGGCTCAGAACTAGCGGAGATAATTTCCGCCACAACGCCCGGCTGATACTGCTCCATCCTGGCGCGGGACTCTGCTCTCAGTAGACCCCAGCCTTTATCTCAGAGTCCCCGCTCGGTTTAAATAATTGGCACTCCCAATTTGGACGGTGCCGGGAGCGGCGCCGATAAGTCAGGGTAATTCACCAGCTCTGCCTGCCATTAGTCCCGGCTTGTTTTGCTCGGGTGTCCGCTGATGCACTCACTCTTCCTCCTCTCTTCCCCACTCCCTCCCCCCCCCCCCCCCCCCCCCCCCCCCCGCCCCAAACTCGTCCTTAAAATCGATTCGCGAGATTGATCAACCGCCGTCTGCAGAGTACACCCTCCAATCAGCCGCCCTAATTTTCACCCAGAGCAGAAACTCGGTGTGGCGGTTCAACTTCTGTTTCCACAACCACTCACCCCCCCCCACCCCCCGTCCGTCCGTCCGTCCGGCGCCTAGACTTATGCATTGTGAGCTTAAAAGTCCAGACCGAGCGTAAGGATCAGTGTCCGTGTTCGTAAAGCATGTGCGCACCAGCCTCGCTGAGACAAGTCCGAGCTCGACCGGAGAAAATCACTCTGCTGCAGCTAGCACGGGCGGCTTGAGATGGAGGGAGAGAGATGAAGAGAGGCAGAGAGAGAGAGAGAGAGAGATAGAGGGATAGAGGGAGAAGGAAAGAGAGATAGAGGGAAAAAGTGAGAGAGAGAGAGGGATAGAGGGAGAAAGTGAGAGAGATAGAGAGAGATAGAGGGATAGAGGGAGAAGGAAAGAGATAGAGGGAGAAATTGAGAGAGATAGAGAGAGGGATAGAGGGAGAAGGAAAGAGATAGAGGGAGAAAGTGAGAGAGACAGAGAGAGATAGAGGGATAGAGGGAGAAGGAAAGAGAGATAGAGGGAAAAAGTGAGAGAGATAGAGAGAGGGATAGAGGGAGAAAGTGAGAGAGATAGAGGGAGAGGGAGAAAGAGAGAGATACAGGGAGAAGGAAAAAGGGGAAAGAGATGCAGAAAGCGGTACATTTGCCACACAACAGTGGCCCCTGGAAAGATCTGAGAGGATCGGACGACGGGGCCCGGGGTCATCCAGCATTTCTGGGGTCACGCCTGTTGACTGTGGGTGTTGAGCACCAGCGTCCCGCCCCTAAGGGGGAGAACGAGAGGCGGAGGATGCCGCATGTTGGTACCTCTTAAAAATGCCACCCTGCTGTCATTTCACCCCGACCACACAGATCTGCATAATCACCCCGTGTCTGGGGAGATCACGCCTTTATAACAGAAAAGGTCAATAAATAAAAATAATTCAGCAGAGCGAGGAAAATAAAATAAGCAAAATAAACGCGCAAAAAAAAAAACCTTTCAGGGCGGCCCAACAGGGTCAGCAGCCAGCAAGATGTTACTCTCTTTTTTTTTTCCTCGTCTCCAAACCTCGCAGCCAATTTCCAGTCTCATTCCATTTTATTTTAAAAACGCAAAAATAAGACAATTTCCCGTTTTCAAAATAGTCAGAGATTGGGCAAAATAGCCCACCACTATGCACAGTGAATCTGCTGCTGTGATACAGAGAGATCGCCAAACATCCGCGTGAAGACAGAGAAAACATTTCTAAAATATGTGTGTGTGTACAACGCGTTTATGATTCATCATAAAAGGTCCATTCTTACACACTTCATGCATTACCTATGACAGGTGCAACTCGACAGTGGCACTTTTATCACTGTAAATTTGCACAGTGGTGTTTGCTTACCGTGTTGGAATGCGCTTTTGTGAGTTGCTTTGGCTGTCTGCTAAATGCCTAAATTGTTTTCGGTATATAATTTTGAAATCATTTATTCTTACCTGAGCGTGAAAGCCATTGTGGCAGAATGTGTACATTGCATTTCATAAGAAACAGAAACGCCACCAGGGCCAGAATGCTGGGAATTCCCAATCAAACGCTCCACAGCTGCTCGTGATTACCACATAAAGACTTGCCCAGTATATTTCATAATGGGTGCCAAAGTAAATGTAGCCTTCATCCCTGAAAAAACTGACAGCGTCGCCGTGAAATTAACATGAACTTCCCCCAAAGGCATGTTTGAAAACACGGAAGATGTCACAGCACCCCAGGCAGGCTCTGAATTACACTCACACATTCTTTATAGCCTACAAAAACAGAGGTCAAAGGTCATGCTGTGTAACGCACGCTGTCAGCGTCCAAAGCGATGCGGCGTTGAACTCATTCCCCCCCGTTTCACAAGTCGCTTCTGACCGTTCTCTCTCTCCACGCATGCTCGACTCCATGCATCACCGCCGTGTTATGGCTGCCAGGGAGACCTTGTGAAATGTCACCGGCGTCGTCACGGGACAGCGTTCCAGGCCCTGTCGCTTCAGATTTATTTAACCTCCAAAGCTGCACAACACCTGGACCGCGTCTCGTCACGCTAAAAATAGGAACTAATCCGCGCGGAGTTTAAGCGCAGCTTAGAAGGCAGGTTTCTGTTTTCTCCTTTTAACGGATTTTCAGCCGTGACTGACGGTATTCTCTTAATGGTATTAAAACGGGATGACTGCGGTCGATGACGCTTGTTTTATTTGTCTGCAGTCACGAGCGCTTGAAAATAAAAATCCTGGTTATTTTGTGGCGCAGCAACATTAGGCTAAATATTTAAGAAGGCGAATTAGAGGCCCACTCTGTTCGTTTGTGCACATTGGCAACACGTATAAAATTTCTAAATGTTTAATTTCCCCCTCCTTTTGTTTTGACTCACGGCGAAGCCATTTTAACTGTACCGTGGGAATTGGCAGTACGAAATGAGGTGAAGCGCGGGCCGTCCTCCGATCATGATTCCTTTTTAAAATAAAAGCGCCAGCATTTCTTCCTACACACAGTACGGGCCGCCTGTTTCTTCTTTTGTTCTTCGTCCTGCAAAGGAAAGGGCTTCTTTGTGCCCTTCTTATTACGATAAATCAAGCTGCCTAAATTGAATCTTGCAGCGGACTCTTTGGACATAATTCACCGTAACCACTATTTATGCAATGCGTCAAGATTAATCATTTCAATGCGCCCTGCGTGTTACAAAAAAAAGTGGAGGATAGTAAAATGTAAAAGCCAGACGCTGTGACAAATCGAAACGGGACCGTTGTGATGTGTGCCATATATCTTTCGCGCGATTACGCATTAGAGTAATTGGAGATGTGCGCGTTTGCACGAGACTACTTGTTTACTGGTGAAATATATATATATAAATAAATAAATAACACTGGCTGCATGCGTTTTGAACTTAAACTCGAGACAGGTAGGGGGGCGTGTCAAAGGCAAGCCGGCCAGATGAATCTACTTAAGGAGATCCACGTGAGGTTTCCTGGAGTCCTCGCGGAGGGGAAAAAAAAACACGTTAAAATGAATCCAGATAAAATTTGTTTATACCGCCCTAATCCTGGCAAGGCAGGGCGGAATCTGGCACAGCCGAGAGACACTTTATGTAGTCTCCTTATCGTCTCCCCCTCAGATGGTTCGTTGGAGTCATTTTAATAAGGTCTCTAACCCTTTCTTGGACCGTCATCAATCTTCATACGCGCACTGAGTGGTACTGAACTGCTACCCAAGCCTGTGTGCCTAGCGTACTTAACAGGTTTCAACAGGTGGTCAGCCAAACGCTCTAAGCTATCAATGAAGTGTACAGACCTCTTTACTGCAAATAAAGCAAAGCCAATGCAGGTGTGTGTGTATGTGTGTGTGTGTGTGTGTTTTGTGTGTGTTTTAGCCATGTGTCTTTATTAGTCTGAACTCTGGGTGA
Organism: Anguilla anguilla; assembly: GCF_013347855.1. Taxonomy (NCBI): domain Eukaryota; kingdom Metazoa; phylum Chordata; class Actinopteri; order Anguilliformes; family Anguillidae; genus Anguilla; species Anguilla anguilla. The sequence goes on from NC_049201.1 coordinate 3,777,886, forward strand.
GAGCTTATGTATATTTGTGTGAAATGGACAGTAACACCTGATCTGATCTGATGAACGTAGTACACACAGACAGTTGAGCATGGTGATGTAACCGCAGCATGTTGTGAAATGATGACATCACTATGGCCTGTGCCATGATATAGGCCCTCGTTATCATTTTACACTTTAACAATTTTGCAGAAGTTTTCAGTCACTGTGACTTACAAGTGCATTTATCCCTTTTAAGAGGGCGAGATCACAAATATGTGATTAGAATATTCGTAACTGAACATTCTAATGCTGATGTCACAATCACTACTGGTAACTGAAAGCAACGGAGTTCTAGAACACTGGCTTAGAATTTTGGGGGGAAAAAAAACATTCCAAAAAAACCTGCTCATGTAAGGGTTAAGGGGTAAGCATACATCACTAGGGTATGAGTTAAGGCAGTTACAATTAAATGAGTGGCACCTTAAAAAATGCAATAATTAAATGAAAAAGTTTATGAATACAAAACATGATTTTTTCTGAACTGTTCGACTGACCGAGGTCAGCGTTTTTCCTCTAGGCAAACATTTCACCTAATGGAACAAAAAAAAAGAAAAAAAAACACTACATCCAGTACCTTTCATTCTCTGCCTTGCTTTTTATTGCCCTCCTTTTTCCAGCATTCTCTCAGTATTGGCACTCGTTGCTGCGTCCTCCGCCATCGATCCGGGAGAGCGCCAGGAGATGTAGACTCTCCTCCAGAACGTCAACCGCCGTTTGTTATCACATCGCAGTCTATGGGCCACGCTCGCAAAGTCATGAGCCAGAGGAGGACTTTTCACGTGCAGCTCAAAAGGCAGACAGCAAGCATGCGATCCACCACCAGGGGGTGCTGCCGCGCACTGAGACGCTGTCCTCAGGGCTGACTGAGTCCCTCCTTTCCCTGGTTGACACAGGCTCCCGTTGTGCACCGTCCTGTGGGTCAGCCGTTTACGGTCAGCGCTGAAACAGTCCGGGTTCGAGACCTGACTACGGGGCTCTGGAGCAGGGCCTGGACTGGTTAAGCCACTCAGCTACTCCAGCTCTCGTTCAGATCCTGAGTTCTCAAGCGCTGCGTTTCCCTGTGCGATCAAAACCACAGGATTTCACTTCTACAAAAGCAAGACAGAAAAAAAATTTTTATATGATGAACTTATTGTGCACATCAATATTGATTTCTGAGGTCAATCTTGTCAAGAGGTTGTTTTCCCTGAGTAAAATAGAAGAAAGCTGCTTACTTGTGCAAGATAAACATTTATGCTAAGAGCATATCACTCATGTCAATATCTAGACTTTTGGAAGAAGGGAAAACAGAAACACGTTTTTGGAGACATGTTTCTGTTTTTTTTTTTTTTTCTTCTCTCTCATTTTACTGGTTTAGGCATAAAGAGCCCTGAAGCTGTGATTGGCCCAGGGGCTACAGACCACACACAGAGACACTGAAACTGCAGAGGCAACTTTTAAAAAAGCGATATATCGGGCGCCCCCATAAAGCAGATTAAAAGCCATCATAAACACACCACTGGGCCCTGAAGAGACACTGTGCGATGTCCCCGGGGGGTAGGAGCTGAACCGCCTCTCTCTCCTGCAGAGCGGGACGTCCACAAGCGCCAGACTCCACTGCTGTCGTTCGCCGTGTCGTCAGCAAGGATTATTCAACAGGGGTCGAAGGTCATCACCCCCTTCAAGAGAGTGATGTCATCAAGGAAAGGCCTCGGGGCAGAATTGGCTCCGCCTTCCCTGTCGGAGGTTGCGGGGCGAATCCCTCTGAAGCAGTGACCTCACTCTCCCTCGCTCATTTTGTCATTCTGCCGACCTGACGACTGGTCGATCGGGTCACGTTTCTGACATGTTGCCTCCGGCTGGCCGTGCTCTGTAGATCAGGTGACTGACAGATGCCTGCTGGGAGGTTCTCTCACAGCCCAGGGCCTCTATTAACAAAGCCATTACCTTTCAGCTCACAATAGCCAGGGTCAGGTTATGGACAAGGGAAACCTAATCCTATGTCACCAGTCCTATCTCAAAGACCCGGGCGTTGGTCTTTAAAGAACTGACGTCAGTTGCAAAGGTCCGCCATTTTAACCGGTCCGTGTCAGAGGTGTTGTTCATTCAGGAAGTTAGCCAATCACTAGGCACTGCAGCTCAAATGGCCTGACCAATCACAAAAACTGGTGATGAAACAGTGAGGTACAGTATTATCTGCTCCTTAATGGGTGGAGCTATAGCAAGCTGTCAACCACCAACTTTGTTTAAACCAATCAGAAGCTTCCCAGAAAGTAAAACCCAGTGATTGGACAACTGTTTGCCTACCCATTTTTTGGCTCCACAAAGACTCATTTCTCCCATTGTCCCTGACAACCACTGTGGAAAGTGCTCATCCGCATGGCCAAAAAAAATTTGAAGGGTCAGGTTTGTTGAACAAACTGTACTATATGCAGTATATTACATTATTTATAATGGCCTGATTCCGAAGCACTCCCCCACCCGCCCACACAGACACACACACCCACACACAAACCCTTTCTAAATTATACCACATCACCCGCAATTTGAGTAATGCCATCCAGTTCTTCTCTCCTCTACCGAACCCGGCACTTTACTGTGTCCCCTGTGATCATTTTTAAAGCCACACAGTGCCATCTGCTGGTGAGATAATGACAGGTGCAGCAACAACCAGCCAGCTCTTTAAATAGGCTAATTAGGGAGAATTCTGTGTGTGTGTGTGTGTGTACTTCCAAAAAAAAGGTAGCCGTGGGGCTGCATGAGGACAGGTGCAACAGGTGTGTTTCTCTTCCACCAGAGCTTACCTGTTGTGTGTGGGAGAGGTGGGGGGATTGGGGGGAGGTTACCAAAAATATTTTCAAAACTTTTTTCCAATATGCTGCATTTACATTTCAAAGGCTTCAAAGCTCATTTCAGAACTGCATTTAAAAACAAACAGCGTATTTTTTCAGATGCAGCTTCTGAACAGCACTAATTGCAATCTCTTCTCGCTCCGAAAACCTGTTCAGGGAGGTAAACAAGGGCTAGTCTGATGCACCCACACACACACTCTTAAGATTAAATACAGGGCCGCAATATTTCCCTGAAGAAATATGTGAGCGCTCACTGCTTATGAAGATGTAACGTGACTGAAACTGTTCACGTTGTGAATGTTGCATGTGAGTGGTGGGGGGGGGGGCGAAGAGAGAAAGAGAGTGAGAGGGAGAGAGGGGCATGAATACTACATTTCCACTCGGGTGTTAAAGGCTCTTAAATCCAGGGAGCGGAGAGGGACCGGACCCCGCGGGCCGTCCCATCCATCATTAACGCTCTCCTGACCGAGCAGACGCTGAAGAGAAAGATGAAACGGAAATAAACAGAGGATGGACTCGGCAGCTTGTCCTGAGCACTGCGGGGAGGTGGGGAGGGGGTGGGGGGCTACGGGGGGAGTATACCCACCTGCCCCCCCCACCTGAGTAATCACAGCATCTGAGAAACGCCACAGCACTTAGACTGAAACTGAAGGGGACTGCGCGTGTGCCGTCTGTGGCCCTGAACTTTGGAACACTCTTCCTTTGGAAATTAGCCCATCTGACTCAGCGGTAATTTAAAAAAAAATGGTCTGAAGATCCATTATCCAGCTGTAATCCGTGTGACATTACTGTGTGTACGTCATGCTATGCACGTAAGGTTTTTCGTAGAATTTCACATACCTTGCTTGCTCAGTTTATCTTTCTACGTAATGCAAGGCAGGGCCGCCCAACCCTGTTCCTGGAGATCTACAGTCCTGTTGGCTCGCACTCCAACCCTAACAAAGCTCACCTCACTCAACAGCTAGAGCAGGGCCGCCCATCCCTGTTTCTGGAGATATTCCAGTGCAGAAGCGCAGGGGGTCTTCAGCTCAATCCTGGAAGCGCAGGCTGGTTTTTCCATTCCATCCATAATTACAAACCCCTTGTTGTAGCAGACATTCTATGTCAGAAATAGAACAGGAGAGGCAGGAAGAAGAGTCAGGTCTCCACGTCCAGTATGGCAAACGATTCTTTTAGAACGATGCTTTTGTTCATTTAACTTAACTGCCCGGTGAAATGAGTAAGGTCCTGATTGTCAAGTTGTGTACATAAGTCCCATCGAGACTAAACCATTTGTCAAAACATTAATACAAAAAAATAAAGAAAACCTACACTGGAAAAAAATCTCGAAAGAAGTGAAACACTTAAGCAAGAACCTGATCTGATCAGAAAACTTGGCTGCAAAAATGAAAAAAAAAAAACTGATATATTTGGGGGTGTCCCAGGACTGAGTTTGAGAACCTCTGCAGCAGAGTACCCTGCCCTACAAGGGAGGTGTCGGGGGGGGGGGGGGGGGGGGGGGGGGGGGGGTTGCTTCATATACAAGTGCATCCAAATGATGTTCCCTTGTGGGGGGGGGCATGGGGTTAGCGTCAGTTCATTGGCTGATGGACTTGAACCTTGGACTTGAAGAATTTGACCTTGTGACCCCTCCCATAATGGAATCAGTGCATTTATTGTCCTGCCCCCCGTTTGTCCCCTTTTGTAAAAAAAAAAAGAGGTGAAAGGTCACAGCCACTCGGGCGGGAGGCGGTATTTTTCTGGAAGGCCGAGCGGTTTTGACAGCATCAGATCGGTCACCGGCAGACAGGCCTACACCTCCCTGGGGGCCCTGGGATGGATGAATTCATTAAAGCTGAAGTAAATCAGGCTCACAAAGCACCAGCTACCACCGCCCCCCCACCCCCACGGCTGAGAGCTCAGCGTCCCATCACAGCTTCGGTCAGATAACGATCGACTTCCACCTGCTTCCAGGAATATTGTCCAAAAAAAACAAAACAAAAAAAGACACAAATTTAGAAGAATGAATCAGAATCGCTCAAGCATTCATGGCCACAATGTCCTGAGAAACAATGGCTCCAATTTTTTAATTTTATTTTAATTTTTCCAACCAAACAAGTGAAAAGCAAATTCAGTAAGTCACTATTAACTTTTCTTTCCCATTTTGCCAAAGTCAATGGAATGTTTTTTTAATTTATTTATGCAACACCGCCCCCTACTGTTCAAAATGAGAACAGGAATCTAATACCCCCCCCCACACACACACACACACACACACACACATTCTGTATAGTTATGTGAACAATTTGAACATCTTCAATGTGCTTAAAAAGAGACAGTGGTGGCTAGTTAGCTAGAATTATCTCAGAAAAATCCAGTCTATTAGTCTTTTCCTGCAGACACTGCGGCCCTCCAGGACTGGAGTTAAACCTGCAGACACTGCGGCCCTCCAGTTTCACACCCTAAAGAAGATAAAAAAGAATCCACAATCCACACAGACTGATTTTTATAAATTAAAACTTTAATTTGGTATATTTCCTTTTGACCATTACAGTACAACAGTTTTTCAAAACACGAGAATGGAATGCTAAAGGCTATAGCTAAGTCAACACGACGGTGCACTTGCTAGTCGTAGTGGTTTATTTCCATGACACACAGACCAATCCAATTCATAAGATGTTAAGATTTAATATATATCATCTTGAAATGTATACATACATATTTATTCATATTCATAGTATACAAAATAAAATCTTTTTTTAATTATTGCAAAGTCTACTTTTGCACATTGCCAGAGAACGGTGGATTAACGAGGGCATTGATTGAGGAGAAAAGAAAAGTAAAGCACAGTTTTTTTCGGCAGTTGGATAAAGGAGGTGGGGGGGTGGGGGTGGGGTGTCCCAGTCTAATTCCAGACACAGCAGGGTGGGGAAGCTGGGGGGATCTCTCTCCCCTCCATGGTGCTGAGAATCTCAACTCGGCCAATCAGAGCACAGGAAGGGTGTGGCATATTCCTCAGCCCCAGAAGGGACAGAGTGAAGAGCACTATCCCATTAGTCAAGATGCACTGCTGCACTTCTCTCACCTGTCTGACTGTCTGTCTGTCTGTTTGGGGGCAGACTTGGGTTGCCAGATTTGCACGTAACACAGCGAAGCCGATATTTACACACACATTTATAATTTTTTTCCCGTTTACCAATATACAGCCAAAAAGCGAATTATTGCTTAATCTTTAACAGTAGTGTTTTAGAGAGTTAAAGGTCATTTTAAAAATATATTTAAAGTGCCAGGTTTGTTCACATAATGGGGCACTGACAGGACAGAGACAGAGAGAGAAAGATGGAGAGACAGAGGGAGAGAGAGATGAAGAGACAGAGGGAAAGAGGCAGATGGAGAGACAGAGAGTGAGAGAGAGAGAGAGAGAGAGAGAGAAAACACACTATTTTCAGGGTGGTGGGGCAGTAGCATATTAAACTGCATCAGCAGGTCTGTTGTAGTTCTTCTCCATTAAGCATGAGGCCATCTTTAAAGATGACCCAGTCTCCGTAGCAACAGTGACGGACAGTGGCTGTGACGCTAAGCTATGAGGACATCTTCACCCTCGCGTATAACTGCAGTGTCAGTACCCAGCAGAGCTGCTGGACAGGCATCAGGAAAGAAATGAGCCAAATGTTTATAATAAAAAAATCCTGAAAAAAAATGGAACCAGACATGCCCCAGGTGAAATAAAGACATTTCACCTTCATTCATGTTTATTTACGTGTTCTGACAGCCTGTCCAAATGCCGAGTCTCTTTGGAAATGCGAACTATTTCATTTTCGAAAAAGTACTTTTTTTTTAAATGTTTAAATAAGTTCAAGGTTTCCAAGATCAGAGTAAGGTCTATTTTTTTTTTCCTCATCTCCAAAAACAAAGTACCTTCCACATGCATGCTACAGTTTATCTAAATATTTGAACCTTAGTCTGCTCCCACTCCTTTCAGTAGGCTGTGTAAAAAAAAAAAATAAAAAAAAAGTAAAGGCATCTGAACATACAGTAAACTCCACAACTGCAGGTGTGAATAAAGTAAATAAAGCTCACTGGATGGTCCCGAGTCCGGTAGGGCCCGGAGAGGTAATGAGAACCCATAAAGCACGTGGAGTAGGCAGAACCGGCGACCCAACAATGGCCCGGTTCCGCCGAGAAGAGGTGAAGGTCCAGTGTTCTCACGAGACACAACAAAAAATGAGAAACGGCTCCCCCTTGAGGCCAGCGTGAGTAAAACATAATTCACCACTTTCCTAAACTGGAACTGGGAACTCTGCCGTCAAACACACACACACAGTTAAAAAAAGAAAAATAAAATAAACAGGAAGGAAAAAAAAAAAATGCCTTAAATAGTTTACATGGATGCAGAATAAGCGGAAATGCATACTCAATGTTGCGACATGTAAACCGTTTTTTTGTTTTGTTTTTTTTTGCTTAACATCCTGTACAGTCTTCTACCCGTACCCGTTCTACAGTGAGCTAATACCTAACGCGAGTAAACACAGCACTAACGCCGCGGGGTCCTGAACACCGCGCTCAACACCGAGCACGGCCCCAGTGCCGGACTGGGCGTTAGGAGTGCAGAAACTTGAGAACCGCACACAGTATAAGGCATAAAGAAAAGACACACAACCAAGGGTTCGATATCCAAAATAAAACAAAATCAGAAAACAACGAACAAACAAAACAAAAAAACAAAAAAAAAACTCGGGGAAAGTATTTGGTTGGATATGCTGAGCGATACGTTTCTAATCTTGCGAGAGCCATCGTCTGTCTCTACAGCCCCCGCCCCCCCCCTCCAAGAGTTCATTATGAAATACTTCCCACTTTCCACACCAGGACATAAATTGAGGCGAGAGCGTTTGATTACGTAACCGTGACGAACGAGGAGAGAGAGAGAGAGAGATAAAGTATTTACCGTCTCTCCGACACCCGGGACACACGCGGTGTTCCGGGAAAGGCAAACAAATCAAAGGCCTGATATTTTAAAAAAATAACAAATCAAAAAAGTGGCTTCGAAGAGATTCGCCTCCACGTCGAAGGGACACAAAAGGTGCCTGGCGACCGTTGCCAGGGCCGTGTTTCTAAGGCTACCTGCGCCTGCAGTTTGAGGCTTTTTTTTTTTTTTTTTTTGTTTTGCTCCTTTTTTTCGTCCTCCTGCTGAAACCCGTCAGCTGTGCCCATGTCACCGTGGCACGCAGGTGCAAAACCAAAACCGCCCCCAAAAAAAGGAGAAGGTGTGGTGCGGTGACGAATGAGCACGCTCGGGACAAAGGGAGCACGCGACGCGGGGACGGACGGAGAGGGCGGGTCGTGAGCCTGTGCAGACGCTTGCATAATGGCCCTTTAAACTGGTATCGCCTTTCGCCGTCTCCCTGGCAACGCCCGCTATACAGGTGTCTGGCCACGCAGCACTCACATCGTGGTGCGTAATCTGATATGTACCTCTGATGGGTGTGGGCGTTGGGGCGGGGGGGGCTAAATTAATTTCGGCCTTCATCCCCCTTCCCCCCCCCTCTCCTACCTACCCATGGGAGGGCAGGTTGTCCTGCTAAAAGAGGGACTCGGTTCATGAGCGAGGGGAGAGGCGGCGACGGCGAAACCCTGCCCCCCCTGCCCAAGCGGCATTGCCAGTGGCAACCGGAGAGAGCGGGGGGGGGGGGGAAGGGGAGGACGGCCCACTGCCCCTCCCCCGGGGCCTGAAACGCCATCGCTCTCTCAGCGGCGAGAGGCGAAGGACGAGGCTCACTCTGACGCCTTCACACCTCAAGTCCTGAGCTCCTGGGGTGACCCTCGTCCGCGGAGAGCCGTGGGGCCTACTGCAGGTTCTGCTGCCTCCATCCACCCGAGAGGGGCCTACTGCAGGTTCTGCTGCCTCCACCAACTCCTGAGGGGCCTACTGCAGGTTCCGCTGCCTTCACCCCTGAGGGGCCTACTGCAGGTTCTGCTGCCTCCACCAACTCCTGAGGGGCCTACTGCAGGTTCTGCTGCCTCCACCCCTGAGGGGTTTACTGCAGGTTCTGCTGCCTCCAACAACTCCTGAGGGGCCTACTGCAGGTTCCGCTGCCTTCACCCCTGAGGGGCCTACTGCAGGTTCCGCTGCCTTCACCCCTGAGGGGCCTACTGCAGGTTCTGCTGCCTCCACCCCTGAGGGGCCTACTGCAGGTTCTACTGCCTCCACCCCAGAGGGGCCTACTGCAGATTCTACTGCCTCTACCCCAGAGGGGCCTACTGCAGGTTCTGCTGCCTCCACCCCAGAGGGACATACTGCTGGTTCACCTGCCTCCAACCCTGAGGGGCCTACTGCAGGTTCACCTGCCTCCACCCCTGAGGGGACTACTGTTATGTTGCCTACACCAACTCGGTGGAGGCAGCAGGTCAGAGTTCTCAACTTGTCTGGTTTTTCACAAGAGAGACACACGCCTCCCTCCCCTTCTTCACATAAATTCCCCACTACCCATTTAGGACTTCATCCCAAAGCCAGCTTAAGAGACACGGAAGGGCGCACACCGAATTTCAGGTAACCATGGTGACTGGGAGATGCGCTCCGTAGAGCCTGCACTCTAATTTTCAGAGACTGGATGCCAAGAGTCTTTCTACAGGACTCAAATGAGCCTCTGGCTTTGGAAACCAGCAAAATAATAATAATAATAATAATTTTGGGTCATTTTTGGGTGATATGACAACAATATAAGATACCAACAATCCTAATATGTACATTTGTTTCGGGTTTTTTTTTGTATTTGCTGAACAGATTTGGTTTGTCCACATAACAGAGATCTCTCCCCTGCAGCAATACCTGTGACTTCCCAGTTTTACATGACAGGTGCCTTACTGTGGCATGAAGACGACTGGCCTGATGCTGCACACAAGCAGACACATAAAAGGCATTACAGTCTCTGTCCTTCAACCAAAAGGTGAAACACCACCTTTATGTGCAAACAAAGAAAAGTTTTGTTTTTGCTTGTCATTCTTGGGGTGTAAATAAGCACCTGGAACACACCCAGTAACTACGTGTTAATGCCCTGCCCCCCCCCCCCCAATTAATTGGGCTGAAGCAGAGAAAACCGCAACCCAGCGCCCCCTGTTGACAGAAACACGTCATGCGGTTAAAGGGAATCGTATTCACACATGTACATATCTACACAAGCAACTGTATACTGCATAGTAAATATTGCATGGCTGCCCGAGCTGTGGTATCGCGTCCATCGTGTTCGACCTTCGACTGTGTAACGAAGCACAAAAAAAAAAAGAAATAAAAAATACAGTAAACTCCCGAATATCTGAGACCCAGCGGATCAACCCGACGGCCTCATTCAAATGCCAGAGTCAAATTCCAGTGGAGACTGACAGCCTGTTGCAAGCCCAACTTTTACACGAGTCTGTTTATGTGACCGTGTGCCCGTACTTGCGCTTTAAGGACCACCTCACCTCCCCTTGCTGCATGCGATTGATTGTCTGTTCACAGCATGTAAAAATGCATATCGTTTTTTTTTAATATGTATGTTTTTTTTGCATCTCCGTTGAGGCCCCATTGAGACCCCATTGAAGCCCCAGTTGGGCCCCACAGAGGTCCCATGCAGGAGTTTACTGTAATGTCATCTGATGTGAAAAATGTCAGCCGACATCTCCCCCTTACTGGCTATAAAAAAATGAAAAATAAACGGAGCAAAATCAGACCGTCTGCAGAATAGTCGCTGACGTCACTGAAGATTAAAGGTTGAAAATGGCCGGCCTCAGCGGTACGAGACCAGGGGGGGAATATAAACGTACGAAGAACCAGGAGCAAACGCAGTCCGCTGCTCATCTTTGAGGAGGAAAAACATAAAGCTAATGTTTTAAAATGGGCCCTAATAACTGAAAAACTGACAAGGGGGATTGATGTTGACCATCCCCCCATCCCCATCCCCGTCCCCACCCCTGCCCAAACAAATCATAAGGCTTGCGCTCCAATGAAACGACTACAGCGCCCCCTGGTGAGGGGGAGGAGTGAAGGTGCAACGTTCCAACGGGAGGCCGCCACTGCCTGCTGGCAGGACGGGAACCATCAAACCCACAGAGCGGGCAGCGGTGCGAACGTCTCGATGGCGGACGGTCAGGATCAACTGCGTTACGGTTTTTGGTATATTCACAAAGCAGAAAAGAGAAGAAGAAACTTTTGGATTAAGAAGAAGAGGCTTTTGGGTCGATCCTCCTGCCTTGTTCGCGTTTCCTAGGAGGGGCAGGGAGTGAGTTTAAAAACGGTCGTGCTGAGGTCTGAACACACAGACCGCATGCTGAGCGAGGGGCGGAGTCTAACTATGCTTCCTGTTTCCTCTGTCAGGAAGCACCAGAGCTGTGGAGTGATTAAAGAGGGTATGAGAGAGGGAGAGGGGGGCGGGGCCAGAGCTGCCAAATTCAGCCCACTGACCCCCCAAACGCACCTCTGCAATGTACTGCTAGCATGTGTGTGTGCGTGTGTGAGAGTGTGTGTGTGTGTGTGAGAGAGAGAAAATGTGTGTGTAAGTGTGTGTGTGACTGAGAGAGACAGAGAGAAAGAGAGGGAGAGAGAGAGATTGCTGTAAAACTCTTGAAGGGCGAACAAAACAGGAGGATTGCCCATTTGCACTTGAAAGGAAAAGAGCACCTTGTGAAAAAAAGAACGTTGTACCACCCTCCCCTCCCACCTCCACCGGCAAGGAAAAACCGTAGAAAAACACTAAAATGATTCTGAACAAACACAAAATGATTGCCAAAAATAAACAACAAAACGTCAGGCACAAAAAAAATCCAAACAAATAAAGACAAAGGCTTTGGAAGAGAAACACAAACTAAAACCCGGAACATCGTCGTCGACTAAGAGTCCAGTCCTTTGGCAACGCATAGTTCTGTTCACTCACCACTTCTACCATCTTCCCCGCTCTGTCTGCCAAATCCCAAATCCACACGTGAAAGGCGTGGACAGATTCATGAAGCTTAAAAACAAACTCACAAAAAAAGAACGCACAAAAGGAACAAAACGTCAACGATAAATAAATGGCTTATTTCGCTTCCTGTTTTTTTTGTTTGTTATTGTTTTGGTTCCTTCGTTGCTTTGTCCTTTCACAAAGTTTGGCTTGTTGCAATTTTTACTTTTCGACCCAAAGGGGGACTAACTGCGTATGAAAAAGGGGGGCGGTCCTTTTCCCCATTCCTCCCCCCCACCCCATCGCCCCTGACTCCGCCCCCCCCCTCCCCCTCCCCCTTGTGGGCGGGGCTTGTTTAAGGTAAGAAGGGCTCGTCCTCGTCCTCCTCGTCGGCGCTGGGTCCCGGGTCGCTAAGGCAACGCATCAGCCGCTGGTCCTTCCCGCCGTTCTGGTCCTCGCCCTTGGGCTCCTTCGTCGGGCCCGAGGATGAGGAGGGAACCTTCATCACCAGGCCCCGGTCCTCTGGCGGGTCCTTCCGCCCCGCCTTCTTGGCCAGCTCGTCCTCCAGCTTGAGCGAGTCGGGGGACTGGGGCGAGGCCAGGTCCACCTGGATGGTGGGGACGTCTTCAGAGGCCTTCAGAGGCTTACTGCTGTACGACTGGGGGTCTGAGGTCACACACACACACACACACACGCACGCACACATGCGCACACACACACACACGCACGCACGCACGCACGCATGTATACACACGCACACACACACACACACACGCACACACACACACGCACGTTTACACACGCACACACACGCACATGTAAAGAACGTATACACACAAGCGCATACACACACAAACACACGCGCACACACACACACACATACACACACGCGCGCACGCATGCACACACACGCGCACACACACACAAACATACACATGTGCGGGCACACGTACACACACACGCGCACGCACACACACGTAAGCACACACACATTCAATCGTTAAAAAAGATTGGTGCAAGTTAACTCATTAACACCGAAAGCATTCATTTTAAGGCTAAAAAACGTCCTCTAGCAAGTAAAGAGGTAAAGAATGTGAATGTTCAGCTAACCGTGTATACGGGAACAGCACTGGGCTAACGCGCGTTAAGGGCATGATGGGGACATGACCCTAACTGGAACAGGGGTCACTATTCAAAATGAAGGGGTGCATGTCAAACACATGGTCGTCTTTTTAAAAACGGGGGGGAAAGGAGGAAGTGCCTGGGCCCCCGCCCCACCCACCTGATGCCAGCCTGGACCTGTTCATGGTGGGGGAGTCCGGGGGCGCGGCCGGAACGGTCAGGTAGTTATTCATCCGGGTCAGCTGTCAGGAGGATTAGAAAACACGTTTTAAAATCAACAGCAACAGCAGGGTCGGTTACCATGGAGACACTTTACCCAAGCCTCCTGCAAAAAAAAAAAAAAAAAAAAAGAGAGAGTAGCTTATTGAGTAGCTAATACTGTAGCTTATTCTTCTGCCTAGTTGGCTTTGCAGAGGTTAGGTCAGAATAGTGTTCACTGTGTGAACTGGACTGTGTTCCTGGCTAGAAATAGCTGTACAAAATAAGTATTGTACCTTACTGAACCTGTGCTTAGCAGTTGTCCATGACCATGAAATGCACTTTTTGTACGTCGCTTTGGATAAAAGCGTCTGCCAAATAAATGTAATGTAATGTAATGAGAGGAAGAAAAAGAAAAGAAAAGAAAAAGGTAAAGTTCTGCGGTCGAAAGAGAATTAGATCCAACTGTGAAAAAGAATAAGAGTGCGGTCTCTCCGAAAGAACACACATTTACCCGCCCAATCAGATAAAGGCACTTTCCTCGGAGAGGAACGCTGGAAACGCCCCCCCCCCCCCCCCCTCCGTCCGTCCCCCCCTTAATCAGCCCTTCAGGAAGAAGCCCAAGCGAAAAAAGGTCAGGTAAAAGTTATCAGCGAAACAGAAACAGGCACAAACACGCCCCAAGTTAAACCAATCTGTGCAGATAATCAGCTTAGCCACGTAATGGGGAACTCAGGGACAGAGAGATAACAGAGGAGCCCCCACAGGGTGGGGGAAACTGTGAAATGTCGCCATTATGGCTCCTAGAACAGAGCACTGAGGAGCCGCCACAGGGTAGGGGAAACTGTGAAATGCCGCCATTATGGCTCCTGGAACAGAGCACTGAGGAGCCGCCACAGGGTAGAGGAAACTGTGAAATGACGCCATTATGGCTCCTAGAACAGAGCACTGAGGAGCCCCCACAGGGTAGGGGAAACTGTGAAATGACGCCATTATGGCTCCTAGAACAGAGCACTGAGGAGCCGCAACAGGGTAGGGGAAACTGTGAAATGACGCCATTATGGCTCCTAGAACAGAGCACTGAGGAGCCCCCCCAGAGTAGGGGAAAGTGTGAAATAACACCATTGTGGCTCCTAGAACCAAGTACAGAAAAGCCCCCTCAGGGTAGGGGAAAAGCTGAACTGTAATGTAATGTCAATGAATGGTAGAGTACTCTGTAAGGTTATGAGCAACCTGGTCACCATAAATAAGGCTGTATGTATCTCAGTTAGGCTGACAGAAGAGCAAGGTTATGATGACCAACCGGGTCAAGTCCGTTAGTACCTTAGTCTGGGTCATGGTACAGTAAAGTAATGACCAACCTGGTAAGGCTCACAGTACGATACGCTCACTGGCCTATAAAATAAGAGCGCAGGCCCCAGCTTACCCTCTTCTCCATCTCCTTCACGCGCTGCTTCTTGACGAGCAGGTCAGTCAGGCCGTCCTCGAACGGCTCGGCCACCAGCGTGTGTCTGTTGTAGGAGCGCAGCTGAGGGGGCGGGGCAGAGGGGATGTCAATCAATCAACCAACCAATCAAATTTGATTTAATGTACACTTAATGATCACTCTGCAAATCAAATTAGGTTTACACAATTCAAGTCCCACAAGATTATAGCAAATATTCTATTAATATTACATAAACAATTACTGGATTAAATTAACAATATGCAAATAACATTTTATGCAAACATCATTTTAAATAATATAAAGTAAACACAATCTTGTCAATTCTCTCTGCTTTGTGCACTTGACTAATCTTTTTTTTCCCCCCATTGATTCAACTTTTCCACGAATTGTCATTGACTTTTTAATGGCGTTTTAAAACGCGGGACGTGGGCAGAGTTGGCGAGGGAGACGCGGGTAGAGTTGGCGAGGGAGACGCGGGCAGAGTTGGCGGGCGGGACGCGGGCAGAGTTGGCGGGCGGGACGCGGGCAGAGTTGGCGGGCGGGACGCGGGCAGCCGGCTCACCCGCTGCCGGGTCTTCTGCAGGTTGGCGCGCAGGATGTTGCGAATCTCCTCCTCGCGGCTCTTGGACACCTCGGGCAGCGCCCGATCCAGCACCAGCTTCTTGGGCTGGATGTTCCTGCACGGGGGGGGGGGGGGGGAGAACGAGACCGGGGTCATGTGGTGCGAAGGGTCAGCCAATCAGGAGCATGAAGGACTGCAACCTGTCCACATGCATCCGACTGGGCCTTTCCCCCCTGCGTCTGACTATGACTTTCCCCCTGAATCAGACTGTGACTGTTCCCCCTGAATCAGACTGTGACTGTTCCCCCTGAATCAAACTGTGACTGTTCCCCCTGAATCAGACTGTGACTTTTTCCCCTGAGTCAGACTGTGACTGTTCCCCCTGAATCAAACTCTGACTGTTCCCCCTGAATCAGACTGTCACTGTTCCCCGTGAATCAGACTGTGACTGTTCCCCCTGAATCAAACTCTGACTGTTCCCCCTGAATCAGACTGTCACTGTTCCCCGTGAATCAGACTGTGACTGTTCCCCCTGAATCAGACTGTGACTGTTCCCCCTGAATCAGACTGTGACTGTTCCTCCTGAATCAGACTGTGACTTTTCCCCCTGAATCAGACTGTGACTGTTCCCCCTGAATCAAACTCTGACTGTTCCCCCTGAATCAGACTGTGACTGTTCCCCCTGAATCAGACTGTGACTGTTCCCCCTGAATCAGAGCGGGTTGATCGGCGCAGATCGTGAGAGAGGAGGCCGGACACTCACTGCATGGACACGGTGGACGGCACGTTGGAGGGCAGCTTGACCCCGCCCCCGCTCTCCACCAGCTCGATGGCCTGCTTCATCTCCATCTTGTGGTAGAAGGCGATGAGCTGCGGCTCCTTGGAACGCTCGCCCGCGATCAGACACTTCTTTATGTACTTCTTATTGAAGCGGTTCAGCCTGAGGGTGAGAGGGAGGGAGGGAGAGAGGGAAAGAGGGAGGGAGAGGGACAGAGAAATAAGAATGAGGTGAGAGAGAGAGAGGAGAAAGAGGGAGGGGGAAGGAGTGACAGGGAGGTAGAGAGAAAGGAATGGAGTGAGAGAGAGGAGGGAGAGAGGGGGGAGCGATAGGGAGGGAGAGAGGGACAGAGTGAGATGCGGTGAGAGAGGGAGAGAAAGGGACAGAGAGATGGGGAAAGAGGGAGGTTTGGGGAAAGAAGGAGGGAGGGGGGAAGGAGGGATGAGAAGAGGAGGGAGAGAGCAGAAGTCAAATGGAGGGATAGGAGGGAAGAGAGGGAAAGAGAGAGAGAGAGAGAGGAGGATGCAGGAAGAATGGAAGAGGG
Organism: Anguilla anguilla; assembly: GCF_013347855.1. NCBI lineage: Eukaryota > Metazoa > Chordata > Actinopteri > Anguilliformes > Anguillidae > Anguilla > Anguilla anguilla. The sequence continues at coordinate 3,794,289 of NC_049201.1, forward strand.
GGGGGTTCTGTCAGAAACACAATGGGGTTGAACAGCAGCCCCCCCCCCCACCCTTCAAGCATTGCTGCGCCCCACCCAACAGCATCACCCCTCAAACCCAAAACCCTGTCAGCACCCCAACATCTCACCACCCCCCTCCCCCCGCCCTCCCCTCCCTGCCCCTGAATCATGTATGCTCTAAGCTACCCCTCACGCCATGCCCCCCCCACCCCTGTACCATGTATGCTCTAACGCCCCCCCCCCCCCCCCCCCGAAAGGATCTGCACGACAAACCGCCACACCAAAGTACTGCGTGTGCCTCAGACCCCGCCCTACCCCGCACGCCATGCCCCCCCCCCACCCCTGTACCATGTATGATCTAAAACCCCCCCCCCCCCCCCGAACCCCCCCCCCATTATGTCCCTGTCCACGGCATTCTTCAAACACACAGCACACATGCCCTCTCACGAGCGGCTGCTGGGATCCATCACCCCCCCCCCCCCCCACCCCCCCCTTCCCGGGTAAGAAAAACCATCCGCACACAGAGGCAGGAATAACTGTCCGATGGTCTGGAAAAATCTGGGGGGGGGGGGGAGGGGGGGTGAGCAATGCTGGCCGAAAGCCTTACCCACACACGCACACAGCGTGACACGAGCGCGAGGGACATTTTCATTCCCGTTTCAACACGCCGTCAACAAACGTGACGTCCATCAACTTAGCGCAAACGATGCACTGCGCACGAACACGAACGATCTTGCTCGCTCTCGTTAAACGTTGCATTGCTTTGCTCTCAGGTCCGTTAATGCGATCACAGCCATTGATTTCACGTGAGCGCCGACAGGCCCGTGATTGGCCCGCGCGCGAATCCGACGTCAGCGCTGATGATGCGTGTTCGGGTCCAATCGCTAACCATCTTGGAGAACAGTGATGCATGTGTGCTGGTCTCACGTGACCGCAGACGGGCACATTTTAGTCTTCAGCTGAATGAATGCGTTGTGGGCAGACGGGGCACCTACTTGTCCTTCCAGTGGTGATGACCATAATGGCCGCAAATGTCTTCTATGCCCGTCAGGAGGTGGTCCAGGAACTACGAGAGAAAGAGAGAGAGAGAGAGAGAGAGAGAGAGAGAGAGAGAGACGCCATGAAGGAGCTTGACAGCGACCGTCACCACGGAGACTCCCCCCCCCCCCCCCCCCGCCCCGCCCCGCCCCCCTGCGCGAACCGTGTTTATTCCGGAACATTCCGCTTATTTCCCGCCAAAGGCTCTACAGCGTGCGACAGGCTCTTCCGCAGACGCGGCTGAGGCGGTAAAATCCGCCATTAACCCACATCAACTGCGCTCGCCTTCTGCATGATTCGCGATTCAAGCATTTCGAGGTTTTTCGTGGAATTGCACATACCTACCTCAGTTTATCTTTCCACGTAATGCAAGACAGGGCCGCCCAACCCTGTTCCTGGAGATCTGTAGTCCTGTTGGCTCACACTCCAACCCTAACACAGCTCACCTCACAGAACAGCTAGAGCAGGGCTGCCTAACCTTGTTCCTAGAAATCTACAGTCCTGTAGGTTTTTTACTCCAACCCAAACAAAGCTCACCTCACTCAACAGCTAGAGCAGGGCTGCCTAACCTTGTTCCTGGAAATCTACAGTCCTTTCGGGTTTTTACCTCAACCCAAAGAAAGCTCACCTCACTCAACAGCTAGAGCAGGGCTGCCTAACCTTGTTCCTGGAGATCGGCAGTCCTGTTGGTTCACACTCCAACCCTAACAAAGCTCACCTCACGCAACAGCTCAAGATCTCATTCAGGTGCCAGTTGGGGGTTGAAATGAAAGCCTACAGGACAGCAGAGCTGTAAGGGGCAGGGCTGGGCAGCCCTGGATTAAGGCACTGAATAATACAGGCGACATTATTTCTACAGAAGGTATCACTTATTGCTTTTTTTTTTGTGAGCTCTCATCGACGCTCAGTTGCCCAGACAACGGCACCGCGGCGGGCAGGAGCCGTCTAGAGGGCAAAGCGTTGGCGTGAGAGACGTGGGTAACGAAACCTGCATGCCCCCCCCCCCCCCGGTTCCCCGCCACAGGTACGTCTCCTCATCACCAAACCACCAGGCCCCCTCTGTGAGGAGGACTGCCCCGCCAGGAAAGACTTCCTAACCTGTAGGACCAGCTCCCTACCCTCCCTACCCTCCCTACCCTCCCTACCCTCTCAACCCTCCCTACCCTCCCTACCCTCCCTACCCCCTCAACCCTCCCTACCCACCCTACCCCCTCAACCTCCCCTACCCTCCCTACCCCCTCAACCCTCCCTACCCTCCCTACCCCCTCAACCCCCTCAAACCTCCCTACCCCCTCTACCCTCTCAACCCTCTCTACCCTCCCTACCCCCTCAACCCCCTCAACCCTCCCTACCCCCTCTACCCTCCCTACCCTCCCTACCCTCTCAACCCCCTCAACCCTCCCTACCCTCCCTACCCTCTCAACCCTCCCAACCCTCCCTGCCCCCTCAACCCTCCCTACCCTCTCAACCCTCCCTACCCTCCCTACCCTCTCAACCCTCTCTACCCTCGAGTGGAACAATGGTGACGTCTGCCGATTCCAATCTGGGGAGGAAATAAAGTATAAAGTGGAATTTCTTTGAAACTGTATTTACCACCCCCCCCCCCCCAACGACCCCCCCTTATAAATATGAAAGAGATGCTGTAATTTGTAATTGTGTGATTTAACTTTCTGTATGTGTATGTATGTACGGGGCGACATAGCTCAGGAGGTAAGACCGATTGTCTGGCAGTCGGAGGGTTGCCGGTTCAAACCCCGCCCTGGGCATGTCGAAGTGTCCTTGAGCAAGACACCTAACCCCTAACTGCTCTGGCGAATGAGAGGCATCAATTGTAAAGCGCTTTGGATAAAAGCGCTATATAAATGCAGTCCATTTACCATTTATGCTTTCATTTTTCTTTTACTCACAGGTGACCGAGAGACTTCACTGCTGTTCATCTGAATAAAGCGCAACTGGCTGACATAGCAGACACCGGCTTACAGATCAAGCGTAATCCCTTTCAGAAAATAAATAACTGATTAAATGAATAAATAATTAATTAATTAAATTAATTTGTATGACATCAGCGTACAGATGCTGACTGGCCTCATTAAGGACAGATGCGTCAGTCCAGGCACTCGCGTCACCAGTGCCAGGAAGTCAGCCATCATCTGAGTAACTGTCATCCACAGAGATCAGCTGACCACATGACTACACCAGTGTAGTATTAGCTAAAAACAAAAGTCATATTTCCACCGCCAAAACTGCGTTATACTGCAGTTAGTTACGCTGATGGACTCAGGGGCCGTTTCTGTGCGAACACCAGACGCTGGGACACTACAGGCCACGGCAGCATTCTGCTACAGCAGCAGCTCCTTCCAGGGGGCTGGAGGTCCAGGACAAATGGTGCGTACGGTACTGGCCCAATATTTACAGGTACTCTCTGCTAAAAAATGTTTGCATACAAAGCCGAAACCTTCACAAAGTATGCACAGATGTCAGTTAAGAGCCTCCTCTGTCATGGGAGGTAAGCCTGCAGAGACCTGTCACAACTTGTGATGAATCTGAACGATTTGTTTTTATTTTTTTTTTTACGTTTACTCTGTGGCCCAAAGGCCAGTATTATGGGTATAAGGGTGGAGGGAGCACTGGGACCCCCCCCCCCGGGGGCTGCCACCTGTGTTGCCTGAGGCACGGTGAGGCGTGGCGTGGCGTGGCGTGGCCTGCAGGTGGCGACGCCGAGCAGGTGGGAACGGCAGCCCTGGCACGCCGCCCGCTTTTGGCTGCTTGCATCGGTGAGTCACCACGGCCCCCCTCCTCCGGGCGCATCGCGCAGAGACTGCAGATCCTCCAGCCCGCGGGTTTGTCACGCGGCAGCATTGCGGCGCAGCGCTTATGCAACCGCATCTGCAACTCGGGGGTTGCAGGATTGATTCTCTTCCTCACTTAAAGCAGGGCACTCAGCCTGCTAATGAATACCAGTACTGTATGAAGGGAAAGAGTGGAGTTTTTAACCCTTTTGAAGAGGGTTTCTGGAATGTTTTTTGGTCCTCAGAATTCTAAGTTCAGTGTTCTAGAACTCCACTGCTGTCAGTCACCAGCAGTGATTGTGACATCAGCATTAGAATGTTCAGTTCTAATCCCACATTTGTGATCTCACACCTTAAAGGTTTAAGAACATTAAGATGTGTAGGTGGCTGTGGCTTAACGGCATCTGTAAAACGCCTTGATTCAAGAGGCTGTGACAGGAGAGGAGTGGGTGGAGCTAAGACGAGCTGTCAATCATTTGTGAACCCATTATTTTCTGGTCTTCGCAGCAGAACACTGTGGGTCATATCAGCAGGCCACCGCTAACACGATTATGGCAGCTCTGCCGAACGTGAGTCTAATGAAGCTCCATTCGTCCATCAGGGTGAGCAGAGGTTATAGACAGAAACGAGTCCTGCTGTGTGTGGGGGCGGGGGGGGGGGCAGAGTCGTACTTATCCAAGTGGGGGGGCAAGGGGGGGGGGGGGGGGGGGGGGGGGGGGCAGTCGTGAAACCACCCGCCCGCAGGATTTCTTCAATGCCCCACATGAGACACGAGGCCATTTTACTTGCAAATTGGACACACCGGTGACATCAACCTGCCTGGAGGTTATGTTGAGAGCGAGGTGACCTTTCTGGGAGCGATGAGGTAAGCTACTTAAGCTCCTCCCCCCTCACACGCCCCCCGCCCCCGGGCATCACAGGCAGGAAGGTCAAACAAGGCAAGCTGAACACCGCGGCAACCGTCTCAAACAAAGACAATAGATACCACAAAGATAGTAACGCGATACGTCCCTGCACTTCAAGTGGCTTTTCACTGTAAAACGAGGGTGGAAAAACAGTGGGTTTCTCAAGAACATAATTGTGCAACAGTGCGTTCCCTGGAAGACACTCGCACACGACTGATCGTTTAAACGGGTAGAACAACTCCAAATAAACAATCACAAAAATGTTCGAACAAACCGCAAACGTTTCATTAGCATTGAGCAGCACGACGTTAAACGACAGTGGCCTTGTTGCATCGATAAGCAGGAACTCAAGAAAGGGCGTCCTGCTGTCAAAAGCATCGAGCGGAGCGGTGCCATAAGCGCGTCTATGCGAGCCGCAAACTGCCACGAGACTAACTGAACACGCCACGATGCCGAACACACCGGCCACTTCAATATCGTTCAGGGAAAAAAAAAAAGAAGAAGAAGAATGAGGTTCTGGGAGGAAGTCAGACGGTTTGATCGGAAGCGTTTGCGCTTTCCTTTTCCGAAATGTGACGGGGGCAGAGGGCACGCCAAATTGAAGAATCATCTAAAATCATCAAAAAAAGAAAAAAGAAAAAAAGAGCAGATCGTGGTGGCCATTTTGGACCGAGCGGAAGAGAAGCGCTTCGGTCGCTAACGTCGCCGTGGAAACGAGCACGAGGAAGTCCGTCCAGACGAGCGACAGGTTTCCCTTCATAGCGACAGCGTTTGATCCCGTCGCCGGGGTCGGAGAGGTCACTGGCTCTGAAGCGTTTTAAGGGACGAGGACACGATCCGAGCCGAAAACACTCCAGCGTCGCGCGGACGTGGGTAAGGGCGCTCTGGAGCACGGGCAGGGCGGGTTTGCTAAGAGGAATCCCCGACGGCTCAATGCAACATAAGGAGATTCTCTGCCTGAGGTATGAAATCTAAGGTTCCCATTCAAAGCACATTTATATCTTTGTATTCATTTCCATTCAAGACTTTATAAGAATACAAACACTTGAGTGAATAAAATACACCAATACAGGCTTGCTGCTACAACAATAAGATAAGATGGGGGTGTTTATGTGTGCGTGTCTCTGTGTGTGTGTGTGTGTGTGTTACCTGTGAGTGGATCTCCTCGTTGATGGAGCGCTTGGTTTCCTGTTTCTTCTTCACAGCCAGCAGGTCCACCAGCGGCCGGATCGTCATGCCCTGAAACACCAGAATAGAGGGGGTGTGAGAACACACGAACACACACACACACACACACACACATACACACACGCACACACAGACACACACACACACACACGCACAAACACGAACACACACACACACAGACACAGACACACACACACACACACAGACACACACAGACACACACACACACACACACACACACACACACAGACACAGACACACACGCACACACACACAGACACACACACACGCACAAACACACACGCACACACACAGACACACACACACACACACACACAGACACACACGCACACACACAGACACACACACGCACAAACGCACACGCACACACACAGACACAGGAACACACACACACACACACAGACACAGGAACACACAAGCACACACACACGCACCACCCACACAGACACGCACACACACACAGACACAGACACAGGAACACACAAGCACACACACACGCACCACCCACACACAAACAAAACTCCACTCCAACAAATGCAAGCAGGATCCTCTCAAGCTTGCAGTTTCACTAAAAGCTTTAAAACCGGGAATAAATCATTCTGAAGGCCAACATTAGAGGGAGAAAGACATTCAGTTTTACAGTGCTGGATCTGGTTCCTGTATTATTTGGGATTATTCTCACCCTTGATGCTCAAACAGGCCCTAATGAGGGACATTTCAAAGCGGGAATGACTTTATTCGCCTGAGCTGGCGGAGGCTATAACTCAAAGAGAATGTCTTTTGGTGACACGCTGACATTTTGCAACAATGGCAAGATATTAACGCTTAAAAAAAAAGACTGAATTAAATAAAATCCCGAGCCACTTCAAATGAAGAGAAAGTCTCAGTCTGCTATATTACTGAACTTCAATAAAAAAAGCACACAAAAAAACCACTTTCTCAGCCCACATAACTCAAAATGGCATTCCAGGGAGCAGTAAAGTGACGTGTTGCAGTCCATTTTCCATGCCATGCTAGCAGATTAATGGGTTGTTTTGCAGAATCATCTGCCTCGAACTGGGGGAAAAGTCAATACACAGGGCATATCCTCCACACCAAAACTTCATTTAAACGCCGGTGATGTTTTCTGTTATGTTACACTTCTGACGGCTGGCATCTGACAAAGTGCCAGCTGCACACAGGTAGACGAAGGCCTCAGGACTTGAAAAGGCACAAGGCAACAATGTACAGTGTACAGTGCTTTGTTCTCTAGCCTTCATGAGCAATAAAATAAAGTTTGGTGTACAGTGAGTAGAAGTTTATTTATATAGCACCTTTCAAGAACAAATTCACAAAGTGCTTCAGAGAGGCGCAAAATAAAAATAAAAAAAAACAGACACAAAAGCAAAACACAAAGCCCAAGCAGGGACTTTAACAGACAGCCAGTCTACAGGTGAGTGTTGGGCGAAGGTTCACAGGTAAGCCTACAGGTCTTAAGTCTAAAAGGAGGGGCGTTTCCACAGTTTGGGACTAAGGTCTGGGAGTGACTAGCAACCCGTGGGCCCAGGACCTAAAGGACCCACATGCCCCCCCCCCCCCCCCCCCCCCCCCCAAGAACCCCCAGGATCTATGTCCATGGCTACTGCTGGTGTAAGAGCAAAGCAGCTCGCTAATGTAATGCCCCACATGTGATGACAAGAATTTTAAAAGTCTATCCTGAATTTGAAGGTCACCGCTCACCAGTCTCAGGTTCGATTCCCGGGTAGGACACTGTCGCAGTAACCTTGAGCAAAGGTGCTTAACCTGCATTGCTTCCGTGTATATCCAGCTGTATAAACGAACGCAATGTAAATGCTATGTAAAAAATTTTTTAAAAAGTTGTGAGAAAGTCGCTCTGGATGAGAGCGTCTGCTGACGGCCTGTGATGTTAATGCAATGCAACGACAGGAAGGCTAGCGTAGCGAGGCTAAAACGGCTGTAATGTGGGCCCGCCTGTTGAGCCCTGTTAGCGTCCAGGCAGCGGCATTCTGTGCCACTTGCAGACGGCAGAGAGAGGATTTACTGAGGCGTGTGAAAAGGGCATTACAGGAGTCCTGATGCGAGGAGACAAAAGCGTGGACGATCATCTCCAGAGCAAGACACAGACAGGCTAGCTGTAGTGCTCTTCAGCTGGGTCGAAACAGGAACAAGTCAGCATCCAAATACGCTGATCAAAATTCACAAACTGGTGAAAAAATGACACCTACATTTCTAAGCCTGTACTTGGCAGCGGTTAGATGAACAATTTCAGATGTAATGTGTGCCATTTCTGAACAGGAGAGCTGGCAGTTCGACACATCGCACTGCTCTGGCACTGCAAGCTCTCTTCTGATTGGCAGGCCATTAAGCGGACACACTGCCGATTGCTTAAAATGTACATAACCAGGCTACTTGTTGCAGCAACAGTGTCCCCAAAAGACCCGTACCAAATCATCTTGTAGTGGGCGGTGAACAAAACTATGATTTTGATTTCACAGGGTCTACAACGCCTGCCACACGCGTCACAGTCTTAGGTCTGATTCCCTGTTCTTGGTTACGCCATGTAAAGCTGAACCCTCACACCCTCTCGCGGTTTAAGACTTTACCGCCCGTCGCGAGTCACGCCATGCGTGCGCTTCTAATTACTCCACCGGGATTGCAACCAAACGTCTTTAAAAATGATGGACGCCTAACATCCGTGGGAATTCCTCCAAGGGCGACGAGCTTCTGCATTTCAGTCAGGATCTCGGTGATCATCCCATGCCAGAAATAACCCGATGTTTCCCCGAAGGCGCATTTATATTTTACAGCAGAATAATTTTTTCTCTCTACCGTTCATGTGTATTACAAGTGCAAGCGTTAAATATGTTCGGCTGAGTCGTGTAACCGCTCACCTGTACGAAGACAGTGAAGAAGATTACGGTGATGATGGCAGTCAAGAACATTCCTCTCTCTGGGAACTGTCTTGCGTCCAGCAGGTAGCCCAGAGAGAAGGCTATCGCCCCCCGCAGGCCACCGTACGCCACAATGAACTGGTCCTTCGTGGTGAGCTTGACGATGCGGAACTTGTTGATGAAGTAGGTCAATCCTACCACACCTGCAAAAACCAAAGGTTCACCATATTATTCATTTGTTTATGTGTAGCCTAAACATGACTATTCGTGTCCTAATTCCACCGATTATGGCTGATGGAGGTCTATGCGACAGAAGCTGCACTTTTTTGCGGTTATTGCACAGAGCCGGAGTCTCGTCAACATTTTACTGATTACATAAAGTACTGATTAGCATTACTGAATTTGTGATTTCGTAATACAAGCCATGGTGACTGTTATGCTAATGAGACCGTTATGAATTTGAATTTAAATTAAAATTTGAAAGGGACCGTTTGATTTACGCTCTGCTGGAAGAGAACAGGACAGGCTCAACGTTCCAAGTGAACTGAAAGACACGCATAAACCCAGTTCAAGGTGCAGTTCACCCAAAAATAAAGCTATATTTCCTCTTACCCGGGGTGCTATCTATCTATCCAGACACATTTACTGATATTTGATGGGTTTTCTGGACATCCACTTCAGCTCACCCTGAACAACAGACCTCAACGGGGCCAACGTCAGCGGAGCTCAAAGATTTACAATTCGAAAAAGCTCAACGGCAGCGTCTCTAATTAAATATAATGACACGATTACGCGCAAACATTCACAGACCTTGTTGTGCACGGTTTCATCGGCGACTATTTTCTACCGAAGTGCGCCAACTGTGTACATCCGGTGTAGTGTTAACACTGTCGTTAGTATAGAGGCAGAGTCCAGCGACAGAGCCGTACACATACTCTCTATAAAAGGCACGCGAGTCTGTATACGCTGAATTATACTTTCCTTTATTGCTACTGTTAAACTCTTAAATTTTATGTGTATTTTGGGAGTGGCCGTAATGGCCTACTATTTAGGAATATAAATGGTCAGGAATGATGTTCCAATATAAGGTGAATCACAGTATTTTAACCGCTAGTGTTAGGCTACAACACGCGTCTGTTCACACAGTGCAAACCCGGGACCTTGTTATTTCTTGTATCAAAAAGTAATGTGAAACATCAAAGAGCTCAAATGGGTGAAGGAAAATGAAAACTGAAACGTATTTAATTGAAGAATAAAACATCTAGCATGTCTGTCGAGTTTTGCGCAATTTTCACAACTCCACTGAACTCTCGGTCTCTCGGTGTTTAGGTGGGTGTGATGAAATTAAGAATTACAAGTGTGTGACAGATGGTGCTTAGTCACGCAAAAAAAAAAAAAATCTAATTTTATCGGAGATAAATCTCCGAACCTGTTCTTTAAGCGAAGGCTTGAGTGGGGTTGCCGAGTTGCATTTGAAGAACGCGAATTTCAAACCAGTGGGAATGCGGTCAGTAGCCAGTCATTTTAATCTCACAGCTGAAGGTTAGGCTACTTTGTGATAACAAAGGCCCGTTCCACATCGTCGACTGACAGGCATTCAAAGAAATTAATTTGTAATTTATAATGTAAAGGAAAAAAGAAACAGTCATATACGCCACCGGTCAAAAGTTTTAGCACACTTTATTCGTGATTTAGTACTCTGTTTTCAGTTAACTCCAAGCAGTTTAACTTCGGTGAATGACCTCAAATCAGCACGAGGTAGGAACCGGATAGTCAGAAGTTAAAAATAATTTTTTTTTCTTACTTCACAGGATTTTCTTACTTCAGTCAATTTTGGAGTTCATGAAAGTCATATCTGGTTCAATAAACAGGTGAAGAAATTCTTTTTTTTTTTTTTTTTTTTAATGTTTACATTTTTTTGTGAGTGAAATGAAAAACACCACTTCCTCATGCGACTAGCCTCACAGTGATGAAACAATTTTTTGCAATCTTAGCGTTTCATCTCACAATCCCACTTCCTCTTTCTGTCTCTGAACCACACTTGCACTCTCCTAAACCTTGGCCTTGGACAGAGGTGTGCACACAGTGAATTTGAGTTTTACAGGCTTGCAAAGAAACTGTCACTCATATTTGCCGGTCTGTATGGTGTGCGGATTGACTGATACAGTAGGGTCAGTATGATGGTCACTATCCAAACGATATACCGTACACCAAGCCTGTCACTGTAAAAATAGCTGTGCGCTATAAAACTGGATTACGTTTTGCTTACAAAAATATCCCATTTAAAAGAAGCAACGGTCCTAATCTCCCAGTTAGGAAATTCACAAAACAGGTATCAGCGTCCATCCAGTCTTGTTAGACACACTCATTTTTAAGTTGTTCCGGATAAGAGCATCTGGTAAATGTCTAAATCTAGATCTGAAAATAAACTTGTCTACATTTTAATAAGCGACAGGTGGACAGGGCACAGGTAACTAAGGGGTTGCAGCTCTAAAATTTTGGGGAACCAGCGGACCACGAGAAACCGCTCTACCCAGCAAATGGCGAGCATCGTAGCGGCAGGCTGATTCAACAGACGGACCGGTAACCGTGGGCAACTCACCCAGCACGCGGGCGACGAGGCAGAGGAGGACGGTGACGATGACGAAGGTCCAGTCCCAGTGGTGCGGCCCGGCCACCGTGGACACGCCCAGGAAGATGAAGATGAGCGTCTCGCTGACGCTGCTCCACATCTTCAGGAAGTACTTGATGGTGGTGTGGGACTTGTGGGATATGTTGGCCTCCACGTAGGGCCGCATCACTGCACCGCATGAAATCAAGCTGCATGTGGGGAGGGAGGGGTAGAAAGGGGGAGTGTGGGGAGGGGGTCGAGTCATTTTACAGTAACAAAAACAGCCGGGGAAGGGGGGGGGATCTGTCGAGTCATTTTACAGTAACAAATACAGTGGGTCAAGAGAAGAGCAGAGTCCACATGCCCTTCAGCTAACTCCCACATAAGTACATCACCAGGGTGGGGAATCTCAAACACTATTACATTTCATTTCCCTCCCCACTCCCAGGGATTAGTGCAGACTCGCCGGACGGAGGAGGATCAAGAGGCCCTGATTCACAGTGGGGGGGGGGGGGTGGAGGGTGTGGGGGTCAACACCACTGTCCTTGTAACCACAACTAGCCTCTTGGTACAAGAACTCAAACAATGTAACAACCACTGACACAATCCCTCTGATTTAGAACAAAAATGTAAATATTTAAAGGCCAAAAAAAAAAAAAAAAAAAATGCTCAAATAAATGACACATACAGACTAAATTCTAACATCCCGATGCTGAAATTCAGTTTGAAGGGTTTGAACACAGAAAGCTCTGCTTCTTATCGTCTAAATCGCATGTGATGTTTTGGCAGTTTGGCAGTTTGGCAGTTCGCCCTTCGCCATGGGGACGGTGACCGCTGGGGGCACGTGACCGGCGTGAATAACAGACCACAGAGGTGTGAACCGCAGGAAGGTCGTCCTCGGGTCAGGGGAGTAATCCGTCACGGTCTCGCGCTTTCCGCTGCGCGGCCAGGGCTCGGATGCAAAATGGCCGCCGCGCGCCGCGGTGACGGCCGTGACACCCACAGCGGCTGCTACGGCAACGCAACGCACCTGCGGTCACCGGTGCGACCGCCGCAGTGGGAGTCGCACTGACTGACTGCACAAGCGCCACCAGGGAGGTACTGGCCTGCTGCTGCAACGGCGTGGCTGCAAGACTCAAACCACGAGATCCCTTACAGCTTCTTCACAGCAAAGAAAACACGGCAAAGAGGAAGAGAGAGAGACAGAGAGAGAGAGAGAGAGACAGAGAGATAGAGAGAGAGAGACAGAGAGATAGAGAGAGAGAGAGAAAGGGAGAGAGAGAGAGAGAGATGCAGAGAGAGCGATAAAGAGTGAGAAAGAGTAAGAGGGAGAGAGAGAGATGCAGAGAAAGGGAGAGAGACACAGAGAGAGAGAGAGATGCAGAGAAAGGGAGAGAGACAGAGAGAGAGAGAGACGCAGAGAGAAGAGAGGGAGGCAGAGAGACACAGAGAGAGAGAGACGCAGATAGAGAGAGAGAGAGAGAGATGCAGAGGGAGCGAGACGCAGAGAGAAGAGAGTGAGGCAGAGAGAGAGAGAGAGAGAGAGAGAGAGGAAAGAGAGAGAGAGAGAGAGAGAGACGAAGAGAGGGAGGCAGAGAGACAGAGAGAGAGAGAGAGAGAGAGAGAGATGCAGAGGGAGCGAGACGCAGATAGAGAGAGAGAGAGAGGAAAGAGAGAGAGAGAGAGGAAAGAGAGAGACAGATAAAGTGAGGACGGTGTTTCCACGGCCTCGTTTCCCCCGGCTCGCGGCCCAGGTGCGGCTGACGAATGCGTCGGCCTTGAAACGCCAAAGCGAGGCCCTCCATCGGGGGACCCGCCGCCGCCCCCCGCCCCCGCCGCGCCCTGTTCGCTACGCACCGCCTATATCTCACGTCGACCGCAAACGTCCCGGCAGCGCACGGACACGGACACGGACACGCTACGTGAAGAACGACAGGAGGAGGGGCCGTAAATCTGGGAGAAATCTCCTCCTACGCCCCCCCCCCCCGCCCCCCCCCACCCCACCCCCACCCCACCGCGTCGGCCGTATATTACACCAGGCCCGATTTAGCATCGGCGAAACCACGGAGAGAGAGAACAAAACCGCAACAAGCGCTTAAATCACTGCCGTACGGGGATCCGTGAGCGCAGAACCCTGCTCCAATCAGCTGGGTCTTTAAATCACGTCTTCACAAAAGCACTGGAGGACTTTTTTTTTTTTTTTTTTTTTTTTAGCTGTACAGTGTGTTCCTCGGGCTGAGACCGTATGGAGGTTACAACGTGACTTTCATTCCCCGACGCTCTCCTCGCAACGCACGGCCTTGTAAGACAACGACGGCTCTTTTCCTCTAAAGGTTACAGCCGAATCTCGATTAGGCGCAAAATGGCTGGCACCGTTTCACAACGCGAGCGTATTTACCCTGACGTGACATAATGACGAGAACAGCCCGCTCAGCCCAAGAAAGCTCACCATTTTCCTAAAGGGAAACCTAGCACTAAAGGGTACCTAGTACTCAGTTTACCTAAAAACTAGATTAGTATCCAGCACCCTATCACCCCTGGTCTAGAAATCCCCCAGAGTTTCTACCTCTACTACATGGCCTGGTAAGTGCCTACTGTGGAACTAATGGAAAACAATATTGATGTCTGTACAAAATTTACCTTTTCCCAATTTCCATATATGCCCCCTCCATCTACCGACAGAACTCGATTTTCCGGGAGGACGAGAATCTCTTGTACTTGCCTGCGTAATCCCTTTTGTGAATTCAAAAGCCCCAATCAAAAAGGCTCTAAGTCTCCTTTTACTAAGCTTGAAGAGATTAAATATCTTAAGTCTTTCCTCGTAACTGTTATCTTTCATACCAGGAACCACTTTAGCTGCCCTTCTCTGAACTTTAGCCAGAGCCTCAGTATCTTTCTTGTACGGTCCACAGAACTGCACACAATATAAGTGGGTCTGACAAAGGTACTGTATCACATAAGTACAGCTTTCCTGGATTTATACTCAATACCTTTGGCTACGTATCCCAGCATCATACTGGCCTTTCTTACTGCTACAGCACAGAACCTGAAAGGTTTTGATCGACAGCTACTCTCTAGTCTTTTTTGAGCACATTCCAATTTCGTTCCACCCATAAAGTTGTCCTCCCTTATGTTTTTCCCCCCACACGAAGATCTTTCCCATTATCTATATTGAATTTCATTTGCCAGGTTTCTGCCCACTTCTGGATTCTGTTTAAATCTTCTTAGACTACTTTAGCAGGGACTGTTAGCTGAACCTCCAAGTTTTGTATAATCTGCTAATTTAACTAATGTACTTTCAATATTCGCCGTCGAGGCTGTGTATGTAAATAAGAGCAGTGGTCCCAACACTGACCCCTGTGGGACTCCACTTCCCACAGTGCCGTGCATAGATAAGATCAGATAAGAAGCTTCATTCAAAATAAATGGCTTCAGAGCTCATTGTATGGGGCAGATCATCGCATTTCTTCCGGAACTAAACACAGACCTCAGTGGGGGGGCTTTTTCTGAGGAACAGTACGGCAGGAAATCAAAATGGCCCCCGCCTCGATACCTTCCTTAACCCCGGTGATTTACCGCGCCCGCGTAAACATCGTTAGACCTCAGAAGCGTCAGCCGCAGTAAAGGCTCGAGGCCTCCTGCTTCGTGCGGTCATTCCGGTTCAAGACAACGGCACAGAAAGCACAGAAACCCTGAGCGAGAAGGGAGAGGTCTAGCAGCTCCAGCGAATGTTTGGGAAGAACACAACCCCGAGGGCTTTTATTTTCAGTCCAAACCCTCTCGCCCTGAGCTCACCTTCACCTTCAGCACCAGTTCTTTAAGCGTTCGCAAAGGAGGAAGAGCTGTTTTTCTGGGACCGCTGGTTTCTCCTGCTGTTTCTTTCCATTGGGGAGTCTTTTTTTCCCCCTCACTTTTTAAAATTGTGTTTTATCAGTTGTCTTTCTCTGTATGCATTTTGGGCTGCAAACCACTGGAAGGTGCCATATGAATATTGTTTTTATTATTATGATTATGATTATGATTATTATTATGATTATTATTATTATTATTATTATTATTAAAGAGAGTTCAGGCTCTTTTTCTCCATTTACCTGTGAATTGTATCAGTATCTCTGTAAAAAAGGCACTACACAAATAAAGTAGAACTGAGTTTACTGGAAGGGTGTGGGGGGGGGGAGTTTACTCACGCCATGATGCCGGACAGGTGGAAGACCTCGGAGGACAGGTAGGCCATGTAGCTGTAGAGGAAGACGAAGAGGGGCTCGATGACGCGGGTGTGTGAGGTGAAGCGGGAGGTGAAGGCCGCCAGGATGCCGTAGATGGCGCCCACCAGGATGCCCCCGATCGCCACCACCAGGAAGGAGATGATGCCCAGGAACACGTCCTGCACGGAGACCGAGCCCTTGCCCACGTACTCCTCGAACAGGTGGTACAGCACCTGTGCGCGGGGGGGGGGGGGGGGGGGGGGGGGACAGACAGGTGGTCATAGCAGGCTCAGGACATCTTTTTTTTTAATTTCACACCTGCGTCGTTTGCGATCAGGAGGGTGTAATTCGTGCGTGCGCTCATCATCATCATCCTCATCCTCATCCTCATCCTCATCCCTGCGGGGAGGAAGAGCGGGGAAAAGCTGCGTATCTTCCCTCCGCAGGCCGGAGGTAAAGCTGGGTCACTGCCACACAGACGCTGAGTCACGGAAGCACACTGCGGGTGTAGCTGGTGCGACTATCCACAGGGCCCAAAGGTGGGGGGGGGGGGGCGGTGGTAACAGCTGCATAAGACACAGGAAGTGGCCGTGTCCAAATCAGTGCACTCACCTATTATTAAGACGAATACAACTTGCACACAAACTCTAAACTCAACAGCAGGCAAGCGTGCTGGTTCAAACATGGTCGTGGATGCATTACATAGCATTTACATTGTATCCAATTATACAATGAAGAAATGCAGGTTAAGTACCTTGCTCAAGGGTAATCGGGAAAGACCAACTCCTTACCCATTATGCTACACTAATACCCACTGGGATGCCCCCACCAGTTAAGACCCCTCCCTGCCCGGGTATCACTAGGGTCCACGCTGCAGGACTGCCGGCCACAGTCGGCTCGGGCACGGTGAGAGGAAACTTCCACCAGATCCTTCGACCGCACTTCACGCCGTGGAACAAAAACTGTGTCTCAGTCTGCAGAATCCCTCGTTCATATTAAACAGCTGTCCTGGAATACGCACGCACAGAACGACCCACCCAGCGGGACAGCACACTTTTAAAAATCACCGCCCCTGACATCTAAGATTAATGCGGAAAATCTTTAACGACGAAAAAGGAGGCTGATAACAACCGTTCCACTCCCTTCCGGAAACATC
>NC_049201.1:3816092-3836092 GCF_013347855.1 Anguilla anguilla
CAGCGTTGTGAACTTCACCAGGCACAAATACGGAAATCTACCCTGGCCATGGGTCAAGGCACAGGAAGTGACATCACAGAGACAGACAAGAAGCCCTTAGTCATGGATCCTGTGACCCACAGAGTGGGGAGTAGATAAATAAAACAGGACTAGGACCGGCTGTTTTTGTAATTCAGTTTATATATAAAGTTAGCTAGCATGATTAGACAAATTAACAGTTAAAGTCTGCACATCCAGGGACAAAGTATCTGACCCAGGATTCAACCTGCTTTCCACTAGAACAAGTATTCCCTTTTTTAAATCACAATGACGGGGGGGTTGGGGTTTGGGGGGGGGCATCATTTTAGCACAGGAGAGAAAGTATTTCCTGTCAGGGCATCCACTCGCCTGCTAAGCAGGAAGTACTCGCCGTTTCAACAAACAGAGATAACTACTTCCAGTTTCGCACCGACGCATGGAGACGATGGTCTAACGCCACAGAGCTCCAGGGACAGGAAATGAGCATCGGGGCCTTCGGGAGGCCACTTCCTCCACAATCGCTAATCACACCGCTCCAGCCTCTCCTCGACAACGAGGACGCTCATTCCACAGAAGCTCGTCAAATTTCCCCCAAAAACTTCCGCTGCACTACTAGGCAGCTATCAGGTTTTTAAAACAAAGGAGGAATAAGGAAAAGAAAGAATTTAAATATGACCCCGAGCTGCCCGAGAGCAGATTATCCTGATGAACAGGCTCGGACGACTGGCTCGCGTTCGTCATCTGTCCCAAACTATCCGCTTCGCGGGCGAACGGAGGCTGGAGAGGACTGCAGTGGAACCGCCTTCCGCCAAGTCAAGGCTTTAGGGCGCCGCGACCCGGAGAAATGGAAAAGAACCTCTGTCCCGACCGTAATTCCGACCGTAATTCCGACTGTAATTCCGAGTGTAATTCCGAGTGTAATACCGAGTGGAAAAAAAAAAATTCCGATTTTTCACTGTATTGCAATCCAAAGTTTACAAACACAGTGAAATGCAATGGCCATCCCCATTGCGTTTATTTACATCCGCACAGAATGCTTTGTATCGTACACAGACATGATTTGTCCACGGTTCACATCGTGTGATCTCTGCTGACCATATCTATAGATGAAATGAGGGCAAAGAGCAGCTATGTCATACATGTGTGCCTGTATGTATGTATGTACAGTATGTATGCATGCATGCCTGTATGTACAGTGTGTATTTCTGTACAGTATGCATGCAGAGAATGTTATGTTATACTGTGTTATGTTATGCATGTCTGTATGTATGTATGAATGTATGTGTGTGTGAATGTCTGTATGTACAGTGTGTATTTCTGTACAGTATGCATTCAGAGAATGTTATGTTATACTGTGTTATGTTATGCATGTCTGTATGTATGTATGAATGTATGTGTGTGTGAAGGTCTGTATGTACAGTGTGTATTTCTGTACAGTTTGCATGCAGAGAATGTTATGTAATGTTATGCAGTTCTGCCTGTGTGTTCGCAGTATATTCTTGCTTCGAAGGCACGCTTTGCTCCATTGTACATTGTTCTTTTAAAGTCATCAAAGCAGGTGAAGCCAGAGACATATTTCCACTTCTGGGTGGAGAACAAAGCAATTTTATTCCTTTTTTTAAAATTTTTTTTTTTTTTTTACTCCAGTCATGTGTCATGCTCTATCTGCATGCACACCCCCAAGTTTTCCTTCCCGTTGTCCCCCCCCCCACCCAACCCCCCCACGGTTCCCCTCCGCTGGAATCTTACAAAGCCGCGGCTATCGGATGTCCCACATGACAACGGGAGACACTGAGCTCCTGTCGAAAACAAAGCCCCCCCCCACCTCCCCCACCCCTGCCTCCCCCATCAACAGGCTCGATGACAGGTACCAGGGGCTCCCCAATAAATAAAACAAGGAGCCCTTTCAAACCCCCCGAGCGGGGGGGGGCTAGCACAATGCCAACCCTCTCGGAAAAAGAGATGACCTGTTGTTTTTTTTTTTTTTGTTTTAAATAATTTACCTCCAAAGTATGTTGACCCCTCACATTCAGAGAATCCCGTTGAGGCCGCACCACGCCGACACACGCTCCTGACGTCAAAGGACATTACATTACATTACATTACAGGCATTTAGCAGACGCTCTTATCCAGAGCGACTTACACAACTTTTACACAGCATTTTACATTGCATCCATTTATACAGCTGGATATATACTGAAGCAATTCCGGTTTAGTACCTTGCTCAAGGGTACAATGGCAGTGTCCTTACCCGGGAATCGAACCTGCGACCTTTCGGTTACAAGCCCAGTTCCTTACCCACTGTGCTACACTCCGTCCACATCTCGGGGCAGTTTGCGGCTCGCATAGACACGCTTATGGCACCACTCCGCTCGATGCTTTTGACAGCAGGACGCCCTTTCTTGGTTTCCTGCTTATCGATGCAACAAGGCCACTGTTGTTTAACATCGTGCTGCTCAATGCTAATGAAACGTTTGCGGTTTGTTCAAACATTTTTGTGATTGTTTATTTGGAGTTGTTCTACCCGTTTAAACGATCAGTCGTGTGCGAGTGTGTTCCAGGGAACGCACTGTTGCACAATTATGTTCTTGAGAAACCCACTGTTTTTCCACTGCACGCCCGCCACACCGTCGCTCGAATCCGCCGCCGCGAGCCCGCTACACGCTCGGGGGGGGGGCGACGCAGCTCAGCAAACAAAACTCCAAAAAACCTCATTAAAAAAACGCACTGGAGCCACAGGCCTGTGAGGTCATCGCCACAGGCCCGTGAGGTCATCGCCACAGGCCTGTGAGGTCATCGCACCCCCCGAGCAGAAGAGTGACAGGGTCCGTTACATCACATCCCTGCATCCCTCAGGCCTGTTTGTTTAACAGAAGCTTTGCAGCTGTGTGTGTCCATCTCCATTAATCTGCACTGCTTTCTCTCTCCTGTACGCTTCTGCTGAACGGCTTTGAGCACACTGCTGAAACTATGTTATGTGCTATGTGTATTTTTATCAATGAGTGATTATTTTTACTGATTTACTGACACGGCGGGATGTGTGGCAGTCCGCTGTGTTTTCCGCTCGAGGGCACAGCCGCCAGGGTCCACCTAGGATTTGAGCCTGCAACCACCTGGAGGCAGAGCAATCGGGCAGGCAGTTCACTATTCCCAACCTCATGTGGAATGTAGCAGAGCGCTCGGACACAAAATGCCACGTGTCAGCCAGGCGGGTTCCTCATGCCAGTGGCGGTTGAGGGAAGTTTCTCTGCCCTCGAGCTGCGACATGAAAGGTGCTATATGTGTTTTTTTTTTATTAGGGACACAGAAGCGTACTGTTGCATTGGGAGACTGGAAACAGTTCAGTCAGCTGTTAGCATATTGGCAGTGTAGTATAACGGATAAACAGCTGGTCTTGTAACCTAAAGGTCACAGGTTCAATTCCCAGGTAGGACACCGCTGTCGTACCCTTGAGCAAGGTACCTGCATTGCTTCAGTACATATTCAGCTGTATAAATGGATGCTATGTAAATACTATGTAAAACAAAATAAAGATTTTAAGTTGCGTGAGTCGCTCTGGATAAAAGCGTCTGCTAAACGCCTGTAATGTGATGTAAGTTACCCCTCAGTCCTCTGTCCACATGACCATCCTTTTTCAAACACGCAAATGTATTTTCTTTTCTTTTTTTTTCAGGCAATAAAATGCAATCCATTACTATCGGTTACGGTAACAGTGGAGATGACATCATCGTCCCCGCCGCAGTACTGCAGCCGCTCCCCCCAGCATAGCTGCAGTTTCACACACACAGTCTGGGGCAGACTCTCACGCCAACGGGCCTTCCTGCCGAGGCCCGGGTTTGGCAGAGCTGCCCCGATACGCCATGCCCCTCCGTCCGGGCTCGCTGGCACGCCACGCCCCTCCATCCGGGCTCGCTGGCACGCCACGGGACACCCCCCGGAGGCCCCACGGAGGAAGAGCAGGTAAGGTAAGACAAAACCGAAACCATCCGACCAATTAGCGTCCTCCGCCCGCCCGGGAGCCGTCTCCCCCGCCGACCGCTGCCACGGCGACGCGATCGGCCTCGCCTGGCCTCGCGCCAGAGTCGTTAGGAAGCACGGGCTCCGCGCGCCGAACGGCTGTTTAACCGGAGAGAGAGTTCAAAGAGAGGCGCGTCTAACGCGGGTCTGTTAAACCCCCTCCAAAAGGGCGGGGGGAACAGGACAGCTCACCAGGAGCGTAACCACGATCAAAAAATAATGATAATACCGAGGTCAAGAGACAAAAGGTGACTAAATTCCAACTGATGTTCTCGCTAAAGAAAACAGAGGACATGACCTTGGGGTCCTCAATGGTAGTTAAGGTCCTGCTGGTTCCTACTGTGGCCAAAACACTGCACCTTGGTGAACTGCATGACTATCCATTAAGGTGAGTGGTCAAGTGCAATACTGTGCATTGCACTGAAACAGTAATGGAAGATCCTTTGACCAATTGGAAGCTTCCAGGACAGTGGTGCCCAATCACGTGCCACGAAGGCCTGAGAGCATGCAGGTTTCCATTCCAACCAATCGCTACACCTGCTGATTTCACTAATGAACACACCATCAACCGGGTGAGGAGGTAACTAATCGGCGAAATCAGCGGGTGTAGTGATTGGACAAAATGAGAACCTGCATGCTCTCAGTGGCACGTGATTGGACACCACTGTTCCAGGAGGCTTACGGTTGGTTGCAGGATCTTCCACTGCTTTTACAGGGATTGGACACCACTGTCCCAGGAGGCTGGCAGGGAACACAGAAGCAGATTATCTGGAGGGTCCGTATAATCTGTGCTGTGGCCATTAGATTAGTCTGCACACATCACATTAGCTTAGCTTATCTTAGCTTAGCGGAGGCTCTTAGCCCGAGTCACGTACAACAACAGAGACGTAAGCGAATGAACCTGATTAATACGAGCCCAAGCTGCTCCAGACCTGGCTAATAACGCTCCCAGACCAGACATCGAATTTACGTTTCCCAGGAACATGTGATTATCCTGCACAAAATCGCTCACGCTGTTCTAATGCATGGATGGACCCCATGGTCTGGTGTTTGTTAAGGCTCTGTTCTAATGCATGGATGGGCCCCATGGCCTGGTGTTTGTTAAGGCTCTGCTCTAATGCATGGATGGGCCCCATGGTCTGGTGTTTGTTAAGGC
Source organism: Anguilla anguilla (assembly GCF_013347855.1). Taxonomy (NCBI): domain Eukaryota; kingdom Metazoa; phylum Chordata; class Actinopteri; order Anguilliformes; family Anguillidae; genus Anguilla; species Anguilla anguilla. The sequence continues at coordinate 3,821,284 of NC_049201.1, forward strand.
TCTGTTCGAGTGTGTGTATGGGCCCCACAGTCTGGTATCTTGTTACGGTACTGTTCCAGTGCATGGATGGGCCCCACAGTCTGGTATCTTGTTACGGTACTGTTCCAGTGCATGGATGGGCCCCACGGTCTGGTATCTTGTTACGGTACTGTTCCAGTGCATGGATGGGCCCCACGGTCTGGTGCCGAATCCGGACCACACAGCCGCCATATGTGGACGGCAGCTGCAGCCGGCCCCAGTATCGCTCAGGGAGGGGTGCATTTCAGTCACCCGAAATCAGACCGACATCAAAGGCGGCATTCCAAATCCGAGAGTAAAGGAGGGGGGTAGGGGGTGGGTGGGGGGGGGGGGGGCGTATGCGCATGAGAAACAGCTGCCATTTTTCACACGGCCTCGTTTCAGTGACCGTACCCGAGGCTGTTGCGGTGCTTGGCCTCCAGGGGACAACGACAGTCAGTGCTCTGTGGACCGTGGCTATTTGGCGGCAACCAACCGTATCGCAAAACCACTCCTCTGATCCGCAGCCCTTCAGAAGGGCCCAGAACCCTGCCGGTAGGCTGGCTTCACATCCAGACGTCGGGTTCTTCTTTCACCAGCCACCTGGGCCCACAGAGGACCACTGTCACAGCGGAGGGGGGGTCTGCTGGGGACGGTTGGGTGGCCAGTGCACTTTAGGCGCTGAAGCTTAACTGTCATCAGCAGGGAAGAAGGGGGGGGGGGGGGCACAGATCAAAAAGACCCCCTGACTGTTCCCAAAACCACATTGGGCCGTTCCCCCGTCCCGGAAACATGGCTCCGGGCCCCTGGAGCTCGTCTTTAAGAGACGGGCGACCGTCCCTAACTCCTCAAACGCTCAGAGAGCCCCCCTCGCAGCTGAAATGCCACAAAGCCTAACTCCAGGCCTCCGGCAGCTCGACTCGCTCTGAACAAACTCGCTCCGCTCTGCAAATAATAATCACAAGAGCCCCGCGTGAAATTCTGATGTTCCCCGTCTCAGTCCGTCTCCCTCGCCGCTCTGGTTGTGTCGGTGAAAGGACACCCGCGGAACTCGACGGAAAAGTCCGTCGAGCGAAAGAACCGGTCACATGATCACCCGCGAGCGTGAGGTGCAGCCGTCTGGAGTGCGGTAGGCCGAGTCAGGCGACTGGCTGGGAAACGGGTTCCATGTGATACAGGAAGGTAATCCCACCTGATCAACAGGTGTGATTTAGCAACCTGTTCCTCCCCTCAGAGACAGGAAGCAACACGTTACCAAGCGCTATGACATGTGAGTACAGAGAGAGAGACGGGGGAGAGAGGGAGGGAGGGAGAGAGAGAGATCGGGAGGAAGAAGGGAGGAGTGAGTGAGGGTGAGGGTGAGAAGGTGGGAGGAAGACAGAGGGGGAGAGCAAGACAGGGAGAGATGGATGGAGGGAGAGGGGACAGGAAGAGGGAGGATAGGATTGGGAGACAAAGGAGAGAAAGAGTTGGTGCACAGTACAATTCTTCCTCCATATTAAGGCTAAGCCTAAACATTGCCCTTTCATTATCTACAATGTTTACAAATGCATTTCCTGCCAGCAAGGCCCACTGAATGTGAATGTGGAAGAGAGGAGGAAAGAAAAGGAGAGAGAGAGGGAATCAGCCTGAGGATTCACACCCTCCTGAGGTGCTAAATTGGCACGGAGGAAAATTCCAGCTGCGAAACGCGGAACTCGTCCAGCCTGTTGCTCGCAAGGAGACCTGAAGCTGGGCAGGCTACCCTCAGAGCTGAACACACACAGGCTAGCCTCAGGGCACAGGGAGGCTAACGAGCTAACCTCAGTACAAAGGGGTGAGTTTGGGAGTTGTGTGTTTGGGCTGGGTAAGCTGCAAATTAATTGCCCTTCATGGGATCAATCAAGTTGTCTGAATCTGAATCTGAAAGGAAAGCTAACCTCAGCGCACAGGGAGGCTAACGAGCTAACCTCAGTGCAAAGGAAGGCTAACCTCAGCGCATAAAAGGCTAACGTGCTAACATCAGCGCAAAGGGCAGCTAACCTCAGCGCATAATAGGCTAACGTGCTAACATCAGTGCAAAGGGCAGCTAACCTCAGCGCATAAGAGGCTAACGTGCTAACATCAGTGCAAAGGGCAGCTAACCTCAGCGCATAAGAGGCTAATGTGCTAACCTCAATGCAAAGGGAGGCTAACCTCAGCGAATAGGAGTCTAACATGCTAGCCTCAGTGTACAGGAAGGCTAACATGCTAACCTCAGCACACAGGAAGCTAACCTCAGCACACATCCCTGTGCTGAACACAGAGAGACCGCTGACCTAGTTTTTGAAAACAAAGGAAAAAAGAACAATCGCGAACTATCGCTCCCCTCTACCACTCCCTACCTGTTCACTGGCCTGGCCGAGTGCAAACAGAGTCACCAAACCAGCATGGCGTTCGAGCACATTCATGAACATAATGCGTCCGTTAGCGCTAACATACCCAGACGCAATGAAAAGCCCTGTACCGCCAACTGAACAGAACGGGGGTTGAAAGAATTATCACGTTATTATTTATTACGAGAACCTGCGAATTATCAGGACTGATGATGCAAATTCTGATAGTGGCGCTGACCTTTCTGTGTGGCGGTGATGTAAGCGACAGATCGACGCGCGGTGGTGGCGGCTGTTCCGCGTGGGAACGTTGACGCGCTGTATTTATAGCCGGGCAGTTTTCGGGATGCGGCCCCTGTGGAATTGCGTGCGCTCTTCCCAATCCGGCGGCGGGCCAGATCAATCCCGGACCGGCACATTCCTCTGACCCCACAATCCGGGAGTCAAGCGCCATAAATAACCAGCGTCCATCCCACTGTCAGAGCCCAGAGAGAGGGGCTGTGTGAGAGAGCACGTACAAGTCTGTGTGTGTGTGTGTATGTGTGTGAGAGTGTGTGTGAGTGTGAGTGTGTGTGTGTGTGTGTGTGTATGAGTGTGTGTGTGTGTGAGTGTGTGTGTGTGTGTGTGTGTGTGCATGTGTGTGTATGAGTGTGTGTGTGTGTGTGAGAGTGTGTGTGAGTGTGTGAGTGTGTGTGAGAGTGTGTGTGTGTGTGTGTGCGTGTGTGCGTGTGTGTGTGTGTATGTGTGTGTGCGTGTGCGTGTGTATACGTGTGTGTATACGTGTGTGTGTGTGCGTGTGTGTGTGTGTGTGTGTGTGTGTGTGTGTATGTGTGTGTGGACTCAGGCCCTCAGGCTGTCAGCACCACGTCCCCGGCTGCATTACTCCCAGGGCACATCTGTCAGGGCTTTGTCCTGCAAGCAGAACAGCCAAGCTCTCCAGGCCAGAACAGCCGAGCGCTGAGCGAGCTCTCCAGGCCAGGACAGCCGAGCGCTGAGCGAGCTCTCCAGGCCAGGACAGCCGAGCGCTGAGCGAGCTCTCCAGGCCAGGACAGCCGAGCGCTGAGCGAGCTCTCCAGGCCAGGACAGCCGAGCGCTGAGCGAGCTCTCCAGGCCAGAACAGCCGAGCGCTGAGCGAGCTCTCCAGGCCAGAACAGCCGAGCGCTGAGCGAGCTCTCCAGGCCAGAACAACCGAGCGCTGAGCGGGCTCTCCAGGCCAGAACAACCGAGCGCTGAGCTGGCTCTCCAGGCCAGAACAGCCGAGCGCTGAGCGAGCTCTCCAGGCCAGAACAGCCGAACGCAGAACAAGCTCTTTGCACCACCACATACCATGGCGTACGAAGGCCCGTGTCCCCAAGGAGGGACAGAATTACCCTCTCTATTCAGCTACAAGAGAAGCCGGCATTTAAAAAAAAATTTTAATCAAATTGCAGAACGGCTGGGACAACACGTCTATTGTCTTCTGACTGATAACTGATATACTGTTATGTGGGGTATTAATGTTCCAACACAAGAGTCCCAAAAGACTCACCCGTAAGAAACACCCATTGAAACACCCATACAACACAAAAGAGAAAGTATATCTGAAGCCGAAAGGCCCAGGGAACGCAGCCAAACTCAATATTGGACTGTAAATGTCAATCAAGAGACTGCACAATAGAGCTGCACAACTCTAGTCCCAGAGGGCCGCAGTGTCTGCAGGTTTAACTCCAATCCTGGAGGGCCACAGTGTCTGCAGGTTTAACTACAGTCCTGGAGGGCCACAGTGTCTGCAGGTTTAACTCCAGCCCTGGAGGGCCACAGTGTCTGCAGGTTTAACTCCAGTCCTGGAGGGCCGCAGTGTCTGCAGGTTTAACTCCAGGCCTGGAGGGCCGCAGTGTCTGCAGGTTTAACTCCAGTGCTGGAGGAGCTGCAGTGTCTGCAGGTTTAACTCCAGTGCTGGAGGAGCTGCAGTGTCTGCAGGTTTAACTCCAGTGCTGGAGGAGTTGCAGTGTCTGCAGGTTTAACTCCAGTGCTGGAGGAGCTGCAGTGTCTGCAGGTTTAACTCCAGTGCTGGAGGGCCGCAGTGTCTGCAGGTTTAACTCCAGTCCTGGAGGGCCGCAGTGTCTGCAGGTTTAACTCCAGTGCTGGAGGAGCTGCAGTGTCTGCAGGTTTTCTTGTGGTTTCCTTTCCATCAGCTGCCAATCAAAGCCTTGGAAATAAAGAGCACGGATACTTTGACCAATCAAACATAAGTGCTGGAACACAGTGAAATCCTGCAGGACTGGAGCCGTGCACCACCGCTGTCAATCGATCGGACGTTACAGCTGCACCCACCTCACCGAACGGGCGGGGCGTGTGAGAGGGAACACACAGTGCCGTGTCAGGGGTGGTGACTCATCGCAGGGAGCACTGAGCTCTTTCAGGTGATGACTGACAGCCTTGCCCCCTCCGTCAGGACCAGCAGCACCTCGGGGCCAAGACGGTGGGGGCACTCTGGTAAAGCTCGGAAAGCTCTTCCCTGTCGGCCACGGTTCACCCTGAGCTACTTCTCTGGTTAAAACTTTAAAAGCGGGGTGCTGACATAAAAAAGAGCAGAGGGAGAGAGAGAGAGAGAGAGAGAGAGAGAGAGAGAGAGAGAGAGTGAGTGAGAGGAGAGGGAGAGAGAGAGAGACACCGTCCACTACACTGAGGCTCAGCTAAGACAAAAACAGCTGAATCACACGACAAGGGAAGAAAAAGTCCACTGCTCCCTGAAAACTACTCAATTCAGGCGACTTTCATGTAAGCAGAAATGGGACAAAGTGCACTAAAATATCCATGTTTTATGAGCAAATAAAAACGCAATTCTTGTTTAGAAATCTTGTTTAGTGTGAAGAGGACACCATATGGAGGAATGATTTCAGGAATAAAAACCAGCACACGCACGCACACACGCATACACATACACAAACACACACACATACACACACACACACACACACGCATACACACACACACACACATACACGCATACACTTCTCTGACCTCAGCCTGTGACATCTTTGTTGAGCGTTAAACGGAAATTTAAAAAGCTTTATTGCCGCCCATCAAATGTAGACAGAAAATTGCCTCATAATGTTTTTGTAATGTCTTGCACAGAACATACATTTCAATAAAACTGAAAATACAGTTGGGGCAAAATTAAATTCCATGAATATAAAATTAATGAAGTCTACAGGAAATGAAAGCATAATGAAACGACCTTTCTGCTTTAAAAGCGGCTGGTGCCGGGGAGGTGAAAGCTCTCCGAGTTTTTCCGTAACAGCGAGGCGTTAAAACGCCGTTAAAATGGCGGTCCGGCGGTATTCAGGAGCCAAGGGGGAGCGACGGCGGCGGGAAACCGTAACCGTAGTAACGCTCGCTCGCGGACTTCAACGCCGGCTGATTAAGAGGCTGGGTGAGGAATTCCACGTTCTTCCGTTACCTCCCGCCCTCCTGCCCGCCCCCTTACCCGCGGCAACCCAACACCACCACACCCCCCCCCCCACCATCGCCACACAAACGCGGCCTCCCCTAAAGGAAGCGCCTTTCGCCACTTCGGCCTGACGGGACGTCGGATCCGCCGACCTCTAACAAAGCGCACCTCATTCAACAGCTAGAGATCTACCGTCCTGTAGGTTTACACTCCAACCCTAACAAAGCTACACCTCATTCAACAGCTAGAGCAGGGTTGCCCAACACTGCTCCTGGAGATCTACTGTCCTGTAGGTTTACACTAACAAAGCACCTCATTCAACATCCAGAGATCTTTGTTGAGCTGCTAATTAGTAAAATCAGGCAGCCGTGCTCTAGCTGTGCTGTCCTTTGTTAGGGTTGGAGTGAAAAAGTACAGGATGGTAGATCTCCAAGAACAGGGTTAGGCAGCCCTTCTCTAGGTGTTGGATAAGGTGTGCTTTGTTAGGGTTGGAGTGAAAACCGACAGGACGACAGATCTCCAAAAACTGGGTAAGGCGGCCTTGCTCTAGAGCGATGGTGGAGAACCTGTTGATCGAGGCCAGAGAGACAGACGGAGACATGCAAACCCATGCAAACAGCCGGGAAGCTCACCAAACACCACCGCCATTTTGAAAGCCAAAAGATCCCTGTGATCAGGTAGGCCTGAAACACAAATCCGCAGAACACATCCAGTCGGCTTTGCACTGCACTTAGCCATTTCACTTTACACCGAATCGCTACGTTTTCTAAAATGTTATAATATTTCTGACAATAATTCAATATTCATGTAAGGGGAGTACTTCCATTCATTATGTTCATGACATTTATACTGTCATTTTATCTGCAATTACGTCCTGTTTCATCCAATCCTTCTGCGTCACTGTAATTCTATTCTCAGAAAACGCTTTGAGCAGAAGCGTTTTCTGAGAATAGAAAAGTGACGCATAAATAAAATGTTTTTTTTTTTTAATTCTTAGATTTGATTCTGTGGTGGTATAGGATGAGCTGAGTCAGGCTGCACAGGCTACGCTAACGCTCATTAAACTTTAATTACCCCGTTACACACACACACAGAAAACTTCTTAAACAGAGAGGTGTGTACGTGCGCACTCATACAGAAGACGTCTGGCTGCCAATGCAAATAAGCAGGAGGAACTGAAAACAGGACCGACCGCCAGGAAACTCCCGTAGCCCTTAAAGACGTCACTCGCTGCCTGGCGTCCCGTCTGGCGATACCGGCCGCTCAGGTGAGGTCACCTGCCTCCGCTCAGGTTCGACCTGCCTGGCGGCAGCCAGGTTCCATTGCATCATCGGTGACATAACGCCTCCGGTTGCCAGGAGACAAATGGGGAGGCAGAGAAGTGTCAGAGTAAGACAATCGATTGGATGTGTGTCCGTGTGTACGTGTGTGCGTGTATGTACGTGTGTGTGTGTGTGTATGTTTGCACATGCACGTTTGTGTGTATAATAGTGGTTTATACTACTGTGTGTCTGTGTGTGCGCACGTTCATGTTTGTGTGTATAATACGTGTGCCTGTGTGTGTGTGTCTGTGTACATATCTGCATGTGTGCCTGTATATATGAGTGCATGGACATATGTGCATGCATGTGTACATGTATCTGTATGTCCACTACTGAAAAGAAAGAATTCCCGTTTCTGAGACATTTCTGAGATTCCTGGCCCTCCTTAATTCCTGATTTAAGAATCAGCCACACCTGATGTCCAGGACATCTGAGCCAATTCACATTTTCCCATCCTGCTTAATGATCCACTCCATGCAAACTGCTCAGTGAATTACCACCTGGGATTAATTATGGGTAATTTTGCTTCCAGACATCTTTCTACGGTGAGTGGGTAATAAGTGAAATATCTCCATCTGACAAAATTTGGCACACATGTTGGTTATTTTGTATGTTTTTTGTTTTTTTTTTGACAAATGCAACAATGGAACTCACTTACGGCACCAACGTAGTGTATTTTAGTCACACTGCTATCCTAAAGTATCACACGCACATCAGCATGTTACTGGAAAAAGCTGGACCTAATCTAGCAGTCAGGGGTGTAGCACAAACTTCTGGGCCCTATACATAAGCAGTCTCTGTGGGCCCCCTTCCTCTCTTGATCCATGTCTCTCACGCATCATTCCAGGCTTTTCAAGGGCCCTCCCCCCATTCGGGCCCTGGGTAGTCAGTCCCACTTTTGCCCCCCACTATGATGCCCCTGCTAGCAGGCCAGATCCACGCATTTGGTGCAGCAAGAGTTGTAGGCCAGAACCAAACAGCCCACTGGCATTCCGTTGGTTGACTGAGATACCTCCATGCCCCTTACCCAAGAAGACACACGTTTCCCAAAGCCCTCGGAAACCACCAAGTTGGATCCAAAAGCTTTTTTCCCCAATAACTGTGCCATTTTTTAAAAAAATCCTTTTTTCTTTCCTCTTCTTTGACCTGCTCCATTATTTCGAAGTGATTCCTCAATCAGCGAGAGGATTCTGCGAAGATTTCACGCGGAGCCGTGACCAAGCTGCGACAAAAGCCGTTTAACTGATGAGGCGGCCGCCCTGCATCCAGCGCGCGCAGCAATATGCCGCCCATAATCCTCGCGACTAGATCGCTTCCCCGCCTCCCACCGTCTCCCGCGGCACACCTCCGTAATCACAGCCGCTATCGGCGGTAAGATTAGGAGACGGCAGCGCCACGGCGATAAGAGGCTAAAACCATTTTCCGCCCCCGCGTGAATGTGCCCGCCATAAAAGTTCACATTTACCGCAACATTCTTTTTTTTTGGTTGGAGGGTATATAAGCCTGTTTCACCTACAGCGCAGGGGGATCTCAAACTTTTCTTAAATGTTTTCCGAAAGCTTTATTCAAGGTCCCCTAACATGACCGCATCAATAAATATGGGGAAATTTAGCCATTTAGGAAAATATAAACATTGACTGATCACAATGGGCTAAACGTTAGGTTTACTTTGGGCCTATCTGAAAGTTTTAAAACCATTTTGCGTGGAAGTCAATTTCTTTTTCTTCCAGTGGAAATCTTTATTTGGTCTTAATTGCAGTTCCAAACGGAGCTCCCACAAATATCCTTTTTTCCAGATAGAGATGCATCTATTATTCACATGTTTTGATAAATTAAAAACCAGTCTGTTTTGTTTTGTTTTCATATTTGTTCGACGGTTATTTTCGTTATGGAAAAATGTACTGCGCTTTTACGCATACATTAACATCAATTTTACGCGTTACGAATGATGTTATTTACTGCCTCGCTTCAGGGCTCAGAGAAATCACATGGGACTCAATCCTCTAACCTCCTGGTCACAAGCCAAGCTACTTAAATATTATTCCAGACTGCAGTCCCAGCTGACCAAAGAGGATTTCATATCTGACATCAACCAGAAAAATAAGTTTTAAAAAAACACGCAGACAAGCAGACCAAAAATGTCCTAATTTCACCGCATAATTAAATCTGTCAGGATGTAATTTGTGGCCGAACAAAAATTGTGTTTTATTTTGGGCACCAGAGCAAATACCAACAGAATACCGTTATCCTGGCCTCTACGCAAAACAGTGTTACTTCTAACGGCCCTTGAGTTGGCAGTAGCTACATCGCCCCACCCCATCATTAGAGGGGGAAATTAACGTTTCTGAAGACTACTGATCGTCAAGTGAAGCGCTGCCGTACATAATTACACAACAGACGCCCTGTCGCGCGAGGACAAAATGCGGTCCCGCTCGGGGCTAACGACAGCTTTTTAAATCACCGAGCCGTCATCACCCCACGTGTTTGGCTCATTTGCGGAACTGAAAGCGTCAGATTGAGTCTGACTGGTTTTTTTTTTTTTTGCTGTTGCTTCAGTTGTTGTTTTGTTGTTCCATAGTCATGCGGTTTCATTCGCGTATCTTTCCCAACTCGTCCTCAACGTCTTCTCCGGTGGCTCCAAGCTAAAATTAGTGGAACAATGTGTCGTTACGGTCAGCAGAGCGCAACTGTCTTATAACAGAAAACCATTTTTGAAAATCGGACTCGATTGGAATAACGACGAGAAGCAGTCAAACAAACGCAGAAGCCTAATCGCCGTGCAGCGAAGTGTTTAAAATGTCGATTTCCGCAGCACAATAATTAGACAAATAAATCAATCGCAATCTGCTGTGTCAGGGTGGCCTGCTTGATAACGGGCCATATCGGGATTTTTTTTTGTTTTTTGTTTTTTTTGTTGCAGAAATGCACTTAACGGCATCTGTCTTCGCACACACCCTAACCACGGCCGCCTGACTCAAACTGTTTACTGTAGATAGCGCCTTTTACGCCCTTTGCAAAAAATCCGGGCACCTACAGTTGCCAGTTTGTATGGCAAACAAAAAACAACCGCAAAAGGCTTTGTAGATCCACACCGATTCAAAACTATATAAAAATCGTCATTGACCCAGAAAAAGGCCAAATGAATTATTAACTCAACCATTCATGGAATAAACACTGATGTAGGCTAATGACTTTAACATACAAGACAGGAGCCAGACTTTTCATCCATCAATTCCGAGCATTCATTGGGCGAGAGGCAGGAATACACCATGGACAGGCCGCCAATCTATCGCAGGGCACACACACCATTCCCTCGCACACTCATACTTATGGGCAATTTAGAGTCCCCCATTTAGCCTACCTGCATGTCTTCGGACTGCGGGCAGAAACTAGAGTACCTGGAGGAAACCCACGCGGACACGGGGAGAGCATGCAAACTCCAACACAGAGAAGTCCAGGCCGGATTCAAACCCAGGACCTTCTTGCAGTGAGACCACGCTCATTATTCACTAAAATAAATCATAATTTATAACTATATGATCCGTTTTGCCTGGCAGACACCCGCAACCCAGAGTGATTTAACCAGGTGGTATATTTTTAAAACGCAATCCGTCCATGCCCCACCGGGAATTCGATCCTGCAAACTCTGGGCTATGAGAGCAATTCCTTAACCATTATGGCAGGGTGTACATAAATCAAGGGATACAAAAATTAAAAAATTAAAAAATAAACATTGTCTGGCTCTGAGGCCTGTTGCATTGCATATCCTGCATTCACTGAAACCTGTTGCATTTTTGGATGTCCGCTGTAAACTGTGGTGTTGAATCGTTAGGTTGGAGCAGGGCTGTTGAAGACTTCCTGCCATATGGATAGGTAATGAAAAATTACCACTTTATCTTTCAAGCACGGGAGTCTCTATTCTTCATTTCCTAAAATTTAGTAAAATAGTACGCTTAAGTGCACCTGAAGTATACTATTTTATACTTGAGAATGCTTGAAACGGAATTAAAATTTGCATCAAGTATGCTTACCAGACCTGGGCCAAATACATATTTGTTTTGGACTCAAATACTTTTCTGTGCTCTGTTGATCTCACCTGGTGTAATTGAGCCGGCCAATATGACCAGAAGGCGGGGTTTGCACTTTTCGAGAGTATTTCATTGGTTCCAATGCACCAGACGAGATCAGGAAAGCGTAGGAAAGTATTTGAATCCAAAAACAAATACGTATTTGACCCAGGTCTGATGCTTACTATGCTATTTTTTCACCAGGGATTTTCTCCGTTCTGGAGGGCATTACAGATGCACTGACGGGTTAGGGTCGTGAAAGCCTACCATCTTTAACAGGGTCCGAGTGTGGGATTGCAACAGCTACAACTTCACCTTTCCTTAAAGAGGAAACGCACAGCAACTCTCACCTTCTCCCCAGCCACCACCATTACAGTAAACAGGAGAGCAGTGGTTAAGAAACTGCACTTTCAACGCAGAGGTTGCAGGTTCAAATACCAGATTGCGCAAGCTATATTAGTCATCAATAGTGTGGGCGGCACGGTGGCGCAGACAGTGGATGGCACTGTCGCCTCAAAACAAGAAGTATCTCGGGTTGAGCCTTTCTGTGTGGAGTCTGCGTGTTCTCCCCGTGTCCGCGTGGGTTTCGTCCGGGTACTCCGGTTTCCTCCCACAGTCCAAAGACATGCAGGTGAGGCGGGGTGGGGTGGGGTGGGGTGAGGTAACGTGGGGTTAGGTGAGGCGGGGTGGGGTGGAGGGTGCAGCTGCAAAAGTGCATATGTGCTCAGTCAACCTACCTGGCATAAATCAAGGCTGATTATAAAAATAAATAAAATGACAACGTCATGAACGCAAGGGATTAATTGCTTCAGTAAGATATGCAGCCGTATAAATGGGCCACTGTGTGCATTTTGGGACCCAGCTATGCTGGACGGGCAGCTTATGGCTAAGGAAATCATATGGGATTGGCAGAGCGTCAAGCGGCCAATCGCAAGCTGGCGATGCAAATGAGTGGAAGCCGGTGCTGTGGAGCTGTGCCCCGCCCGCGCAAGACGCGACCGTCGCGGCGGGTGAGCGTTCACGCGAGCGCTGGCAAAGGGGGGGGGGGGGGGGGGGGGGCGGGGTTCCTGCCGTCTGCGGGCGGCCGCTTGATGCTCTGCAGCTGCTCTTGATGCAACCAGCCTGCACTTTTGGCGGGAATTGGCGTCTCTTCTCACGTCTAGCCCATGCCCACGCAAGAAACGCGGTGGAGCTAGACTCCGCCTCCCGCCCGTACAGTTTCCGCAGGTCCCCCCCCCCCCCCCCCCCCCCCCCCCCACCGATTATGAAGCCACTGCTCCGAAAAAGATTCCGCCATCCCCCCACCCCCCTCCTCCCCCCACCACTGCCGCTATTGTAGTGCTGCCATAACAAAGAGAACAGTCACCCCCAGTCACTTCCTCTTTATGCTCAGCTCCTCCAATGTGTGCAATGGAGGAAAGAAAAGGAAAAAAACCCTCATTGCAACCCAGCTGCAATGAGTGAAGGTAGATATGTGTGTGTGTGTGTGTGTGTGTGTGTGTGTGTGTGTGCAGGGTTAATGCAGCAGGCGCACAGACCACTGAAAGCCAGTGTGTGTCAGGAGAGAAACCCGAAAGTGCTCGTTTGAGATGGATTCAGCCTTATGACAGCTGGTGACTCAGCCTGTCCTCCAGAGAAATGCTCCTCTGTTTGAAGGAGCTCAGAGTCTGGGCCTTAATTTAAGTCACTCACTGGCTGACACATCAACACGCCTGGTTTCCAAGGCCAAAACCATGAAAAAACCTGCAGACGCTGCGGCCCTCCAGGACTGGAGTTAAACCTGCAGCCACTGTGGCCCTCCAGGACTGGAGTTAAACCTGCAGCCACTGCGGCCCTCCAGGACTGGAGTTAAACCTGCAGACACAGCAGCTCCTCCAGGAATGGAGTTAAACCTGCAGCCACTGCGGCCCTCCAGGACTGGGGTTAAACCTGCAGACACTGCAGCTCCTCCAGCACTGGAGTTAAACCTGCAGACACAGCAGCTCCTCCAGGACTGGAGTTTGAGATCCCAGATCCATGCACAATATTCTTTATTTTCCCCAGAGAACCTTGGCTGAGCCCCAAGCTTCCATTAGAAGCATGTTTTTTTAAACAAGCTTATTCCTCTGCGTCCTGACTGTGGAAACGATTCATTCTCCAGCACTGATGAACTCTCATGTTGTCTGAAATCATAATCTCTCCATACCCTGAAGGAATGTTTTTTTTCTTTTTTTTTTCCTGAAGGATTGCTTATTGACACTTCTTAAAAGCCCACATTTTCTGCAGACCCAGTCCCTTCCAGAGCTGTGGCAAGCTGACGTCTGATACGCAGACCTGTTTATCTTTGTTATTCAGGCCCAAAGCGCTACATCAGGCCGCAGGCTGCAGCCCGGCTCACGCACCGTAGCTGAGCCCCAGATACGCTGATAACAGTCAGTTAAAGTTGAATCTGACCTGTTAATGTACACAGGAGACCGTAGTACCAAGTTCCCTGTTCTTTTCTTTTTTTTTTGTTCTTATCTAATGAGGGGGCCTAAACACACACACACACACACACACACACACACACACACGCACACACACGCACACACACGCACACACACGCACACACACACACGCCCATCCACAGTTCAAACGGCCACCTACGCGCTCTCATGGGTCACAGGTGTGTGCAGAGCTTTCTGCACCCAGCGCCACAACCCAACCCCAACACTGAACTGCCCCGCCCCGCCCTCCTAGCCACTCTGCCAAGACAGCGTAGGAACTGTTTTACATTCCATTTTACACTCACACAGGCAGTCAGCAGGCATTCTTAGTCATACTTAGTGACATACTTCATTTTTTTTTTTTTGAAACAGCTAAATGTGATATCCAGAACCCGTGATATTTACGACCTTGAGGTGTGACCTTGAGATAAATGTTTACGTACTGGCTGGGCATTGTGGGTAACGGTGTCCAACACTAACCCCGTGTGGCGGGGGCCTTCTCAGCCACAGGGTGGTCGATTTTGGGAACCTCGAAGCTGAAAAGGTTTTGGTAACCTCCTGCTGCTTTTATGATTTCACTTATGTCTTTATTCACACATACAGAAGACTAACGAGCGGGAGATAGTAACAACTGCAGTCAGTCCGAGGGGGCTGTCAATCAAAACCCCAGTGATGTCACTGCACCGTCGGCACAGAGGCTCATGAATATTCATGCAGACATGATGAGGCGGGGGTGCTGCGGGGGGCGGGGGGCGGGGGGCGGGGGGGGGGGGCTGGGCTGGGTCAGCGAAGACTGTGGGGATGCATAAATGCAATGCAAAAGTTGTGTAAGTCGCTCTGGATAAGAGCGTCTGCTAAATGCCTGTAATGTGATGTAATGTTTCCCCGATGATCAAGAAGTACACTGTTGGCTAATCAGGCTAAGGGCTGCGCGCCATTATGCAAAAATACTTCAGAATTAGGACATACAGGAAGTACGGTCTCCATATTGTCTGTCACATGTGTTCTGACAAACCACAAGCATGCCAACATAAGGCACACGCTAAAATCCCCAAACACTACCGTACTACCGAACCAGACGTGGCCCGGAATTTCAGGCATGCATCGATGCACAGCTCTACGTGCTCCGAGTTCATTTTGCATACTTCTGTTTTTCCTGCTGGGTCTCAGGTAG